>NW_017535186.1:303711-401805 GCF_001853355.1 Bactrocera latifrons
CTATTTTTATTTTATTCAAAATACTATTTGCTAATATATTGCTTTTCATTGCTTTCAGGGTTCTCTTGTATACATCAAAAATGAAAGATTGTTGCAATTCTAAAAATATTGTAACAAATGAATATCAAAAAAATTCGTATACTGCTTCTAATACTATTAACAGTATGTCACCTGGRGTTCATATTGATCATATATTCGCAAGAAGTCCTGAAAATATTGCTCTTTCTATTATTGACTATGGACTGCCGTTGACCGAACCTGTACCTGGCCAAAATTTCAGCTATTCCGACCACGAAGCTGTATTAGCAAAGTTGCATTTAAGAGATGCTGAACATAATATTGGGGAAGGTGCATGTATTGTTACTTCTATAAATAAAGAGCATCATATTAGCGAAGAAGCGGCACTTAAAACTGACGGATGTGTTATATCGAGACGTGTAGCTGTTTTGCATGAATCAATATCCTTATGCGAAACATCACTAGATCAACTGAATATAGATCGTATATTTTACTACAGTGTCGCAGTTATTCTTGCGTTTATTTTAGTAGTTTTCTTGGAATATCCATCTCCATTAGGATTTAGAACATTATGCATAATATTGAAACTCTTCATATCAGGTGGTCTATTATTTTGTATTTTCATGGGATCTGTGTGGAATTACATGGAATGGAATGGTGTATTATCTGGAAAAGTAGCCATGGAGTTAATGTTGCGGTCCATTGAAGTTTTTGAAAGCGTACCAAAGGTTTGAAACTTTTATGTTGGTGACCGTACGTTGATTGGTTAAAACTATATTTAAAAGACACATTAATTTATTCCAASTACTTAAATAAGCTCAAAATGCATTTATTATTGAATTACTTATATTAAATTGCTCCTCATAATGTAAATGTATTTATGTATATGTGACTAAGTACAATGAATAAAATATATACATAACTATATATTCAACTATATTTTGTATACATATGTTTAAGCACTAGACAGGCGCTAGTGATTTTAGAACTTTGTTACTTAATCTCGATAAAGGTTTTTCATTCGGAAAATATTAATTACGTATAATTAAACTGATGTATACGCGGAAGTTAAAATAGGCAACGGTGGAACATGTAATCAAGTAGCGTTGGTGATAGACTCTGAACAATATCAATCTAGTTAAAGATAATATACATATGTACACCCAACTCTTTTTTTTTACACGGCGGATACGTTTCTCAGAAATCCGTTTAAAAAGGAGGCGTTTCCTATAGTAAAATGGGGGATACGTTCCATGTAATTTGAAAACCGTGTAAGATGAAATTAAGAACTATATTTACTTCGAAAAACCGTGTAAAAATGTTGAAAATTAAAAAATTTCAGATTTGCATACAAAKTGTTTGTTCATTGGTAGATTAAGCAAAAACAAAACAAATCTGTTAATCAAGAATTAAGAACAGAAAAATTAGAATAGAAATAAGGAAAACATATTTACATAGCTACATAATTATTCGTCGCTACTTGATAACAATATATATATATGTGTATATAGTTCTATATTCGTTTGTACTATATAGAAGTCGTTTTATAAGAAAAGCTCACCACAATCTTTCTCGTTGTTTTTCATTCAAAGTACACAATGTTAAAAGGTGACATTACGTAAATTACCCACCCCAGACCAAAATGCTTACTGAATGAATTCTAAAATAGTTATGAAAGCTTCATATATACATACGTATATTTGCATTTCTAGTTCTAAATAACACTTGACTTTCGTTATAACAAATAATTTACATTTACATATGTCTCATTATCATATTATCATATCAATATAAATAATAATTATTCTCGTTTTAAACACGTTCAATGGCCATGGCGATACCCATCCCGCCTCCAATACATAATGATGCGACACCCTTTCTGACATTCAACCTTTCAAGCGCATATAACAATGTAACTAGAATTCTGCATCCCGATGCACCGATAGGGTGACCTAATGCAATGGCACCTCCATTAACATTCACCTTATCGGCGTTGATTTTTAGCTCCTTTAATACTGCAATAGATTGACCTGCGAATGCTTCATTTAATTCAAACAAATCCACTTCTTCCTTTGTCCAACCAGCCTTTTGTAACTTTACAATGAAATTGAATTCAATGCCAATATAAGCCTAATGCGTTAAAATTTACTTACAACTGCTTCAACAGCAGTCACGGGTCCAATTCCCATGATTTTAGGATCTATACCAGTCTGTGCCCAAGCCACAATTTTCGCCAATGGCTTAATGGATCTCTTTGTCACCTCTTCCCCTGACATTAACAACACCGCTGCAGCAGCGTCATTAATACCTGAAGCGTTTCCAGCTGTTACAGTTCCATTCTACACAAACATTTGCATATGCAGGAACAAAATAGAGACTTTCAATAACACTTTTTTATATCTTCCCTACCTCAATAAAACATGGTTTCAGTGTTTTGAGAGCTTCAATTGTTGTGCTCCCTTTAATGTACTCATCCTTTTCGAAAATTTGAGTACCCGCACGCGTTTTCAATTCGACTGGGACAATTTCCTTTTCGAAGAAGCCATTTTTTTGCGCGTTCTCAGCCAGGTTTTGTGAGTGAACCGCAAACTCATCTTGTTCTTCACGAGTGATATTGTATTGCTTTACCAGGTTTTCTGCAGTGACACCCATATGTATGTTATGCATAGCATCGGTGAGGCCATCGTGAGTCATTGTATCCAACATTGTTCCAGGACCAATTTTGATACCATTTCGTAAATGGATGACGTGTGGTGCCAAAGACATACTCTCTTGGCCTCCACAAATAGAAAYTTTAGAATCGCCACATCGTATAGATTGGAAACCTAAGGCAACAGTTCTGAAAATAAAAGTATACTTTAAAATAGCATATGTATACGAATTTTACTTTTTGTACGCACTTTAATCCGGAACCACAAAGCATATTAATATTATAAACAGGGACATTTATAGGAAGTCCTGCTTGTAGGGCTGCCTGTCGTGAAGGATTTTGACCCTGCCCAGCGGTAAGACTCTAGTAAATATGTTGATTAAAATGACATGAAATGTTTTATTCCAAATATTGCTCACTTGCCCAATGACGACTTCGTCCACATCACTACTGTTAACATTAGCTCTCTTTAGCACTTCTTTAATAACTACACTACCCAGTTCCGATGCTTTCAATTTAGAAAGTGATCCATTGAAGCTTCCTATAATTTTAAGATCCGAATTAACACATATAAAGGAGGAGGACTCTATCGAATATGAAATTACCAATCGCTGTACGCGCAGCGGATACAATATAAACGTCTCCAGTGCTAACCATTTTAGAAACTTCTCATTCAAAATTAATAAAATTACTAAATTTAGAAAGTGCCAACAGCAAAGATAATGTTATGCCCAACTTATTCCAGTGGGAGAGCGCCTCAAAATAAGCATTTTTTTACAACATTTTCCATTATGGCCAGCTCGAGCAAAATAAGAATTTTTGGACATTTTAAATTAAAACACCCACATTTATTACGATTGCAAATTATTATATATTGGACTTTTTACATATGGCGAAACTACTTAAATCCTTTTTTATGATTTTATGGTATATTAAAACAATTAACTTTTGATCTTTCAATACTTAATAAGGTGAATTAAGCCTGTTAGTCCTCATTTAATAAATGTTTTTAATAATTTGTAATTGAAAATTAATTCTATTAAGCATCAAATTACCAAACGTTTGATGAAATATATTTCAATTTCACATTTTCTTTGATTTTCATTATATAAAATTTTTGATTAGCGATCTTCAACGAAATTCATCCGTTCACAAATATTTTTGGTATAATTTCAATCTGGCCGTTCCAGTCATTCCAATTGCAAAACGTGCAAACGTACCCAATCCAGTCAACTGTCAAAGTTCGGTAGGTGAGCGGTTCTCACATTTCCAGAAGAGAGTTGGGGATCTCTTTATCTCTGGCCAATGGGTTGTGAACGAGCTTTAGACGATTAGTTGATAAAAAGTACACCAAGTGGTGGTAATGAAATGTCGATAAATAAAACGATTTAAATAATCTGTAACAATTMCGTTGTGGTATTCTTTCTGTTACTGATATGATATGTGATAATGAACTCATTTGTTATACATAAATCATATGGTTTTTTTGATAATATTTTACAGCTGAAATCCCCTAATACTTTGTTTTTCACAGAGATATTTTATAAAATGCTATATAATTTATTGATTAAAATGGTAAATACGGAATAATTGCTTTCCGATTTTAAAATTTGCTAATACTTAGCTTTCTTGTGTGTCAGTTTCCGTTGAGAGCCGCATATTTTTCAAACGTGACTTCAAACTTTGAATGCTACAATGGGAGCTTTCGTGATTGATACTCAGGATTGCCAAATAAAAGGACTGTCATGTGACGTGTTCCCAATGCTGAAATAAAATTTCCTAAATTTACCAGCACCCATTGAAACTATAGTACTACTTAGCATTTAGACTATTTGAAACCCAATATTGCCTAGGGTTCTGATTCAGCAGTTCCTGACTTAAAAATTTGGCTAGTGAAAAGTAGATCAGTCATTCATTACTTTGGGACTACACTATAAGCTACTAAATAATAATATATTGTTATCAGTCAAAGATAACGACAGCTGAAGTTGGCTTATCAGTGCAGGAGGTCCATTCCGCATACATCTCTCAATTACGAGCACACTATGAAACACTCAGTTCGGAAGTAAAAGCAAGCTAAGACGGTCCTGTGTTAATTTATAAAAAATATTTAAAATTTCGTATAAAAAATCGTTTACATGTAAGTAGAGAATTGCTCAATTTGAATATATGTTTATGTGTGTTAGTTAAAAAATTCATAAGCATGTTATGTGAAAGGTTTCTTTGTATAAGCATCTATATGTACATATGTATGTAGATACATATTTAGTGGGACTGTTTCGTGGACAATGGATGTAAAATAAGCACAATCCATTTTCTGCAGTTGTTATTAAAACATTGATTTTGCATTGTTAAACAGATAGATTTCATTAAATGGCACAATCTTAGGAAACTACTTAATTAAATATTGTTATTTTGAAAATAATCATATAAAAATGCTTATAACAATCGTTGATTGTACATACATATGTATGTACGTACAAACATACATATATTCATATAGTACATATGTATGTACATATGTTGCAGTTGCATGCCTGGTATAACTTGCATATACAAAGGGATTAACTGACATGCTAAGATCGACTTTAATGACAACTACTAAAGTCGCTGCTCACTCCAACAAAGTATAGTACAAGAAATGCCAAAATGGTATAGAAAAGCAACCAACTAAACTATAAAGTAAAATGTACATATGTATGTATATATGTACTTTTTATATAATAAACACTTGAGATTATGACAATAGATGCGTGTATACGTAAGTTTTTGCTTCATAAATCAGCTCAGAATAACAAGATAACCGCAGCATTCAGAAACGATAAAGATTTTGCTCACCCACACATACATACATACCTATATAAATTAATTTATGCCATGTGCAAGTATTTTACTTAGATTGTGGATTATTGATAAGAATGAAATGGCAATAATAAAATTGTATACAGAAATTCAAATAAACAATTTAAAATTTAGTTCGCTTGAATTATGTGTGCATAATGCCGGTAAAGTCCTAACAAGAAATCTAGTSTTTTATGCCTACCTATATACTTTAATGTAGGGAACATTTAGAGGGTACAGATGATTTGATGAATATTCATCGCTAATCCCATATTCGCCAGATTGACTCACTGGTACCTTTTCTGTTTTCTAAAGAAAAAAATTCTGTTTCGGGAATGCGGCTTGGGCCATTCGCTGTCACTTGTCATTGAGCCCATTGACGTCGAAAGCAAAAGCTGCTAAACACATCGCTTTTCGCGCGCAGTATATATGGATCTGATCCTGAGTGTATACATATATTTGAGATGATGGTGACAATGAAAAAGTTTAAATTAAGATCTCGTCAAATGATCAAAAAAGCGTCGGTATATGGGCCTCGAATAACTAACATTAAGACCCCTAAATATTATGACCTCTGTATTGATCCAGATAAATTATGTATATATTTATTCCTTGAAATATCTTTTTTGTTATTTCGGATTTTTTATTTTATATCTTGGATAACAATCGATCAAAAATAATAATAAAATGTACAAAATATATATATATAAAATATTACATATTTTTAGGATGTCACTGCTGAAGCATTTGAAACGATCAATCTTGCTGAAGAGCAATCAGACGGCACTGGCTGTGCACTCATGCTTCTTTCACAAAAGCTCTCCATTAGAATCTAAGAATGACTATCTAATTGATTCACCTGAGTATGATTTCCTCAAGGATATTGGTATAGAACRCGAAAACTGCGGTGTATATAATGGAGTGTGGAAAGGTTCTGGAGAGGTATTAACATCTATAGACCCAGGAACTGGACGCAAGATCGCTAACGTTCGTGTGGGAACATCTGAAGAAATGAATGAGGCGATAAAAGTTGGAGTGAATGCATACCAGCAATGGTGTCAGGTGCCAGCACCTGTACGTGGAGATATTATACGTCAAATCGGCGAAGAAATGCGCAAATATAAAGAGCCTTTGGGAAAGCTTGTAAGCTTAGAAGTTGGAAAAATATTCAGCGAAGGACAAGGCGAAGTTCAAGAGTTTATTGATATTTGCGATTATGCGGCAGGGCTTTCGCGAATTTACTCAGGACAGGTAATCAATTCTGAACGACCGGAGCATACAATCTTGGAAGCGTGGCGTCCTTTAGGCTTGGTAGGCATTATATCAGCCTACAATTTTCCGAATGCCGTCTTTGGTTGGAATGCTGCAATCGCTTTGGTAAATTCTTAATATACATAAGTTTCGAATCAATCACAGCTGTTTACTATGGTATTCTTTGTTTTTGTACAGACAACTGGAAATAGCGTTCTTTGGAAGGGAGCCCCAACTACGTCTCTAGTCTCAGTAGCGACCATGAAAATCCTTTCTGAAGTTTTGAAACGTAATAACTTACCACCCATTGCAGTGCTTTGCCAAGGAGGTGCCGATGTGGGTCAGAAACTTGTTAACGATTCTAGAGTGAAACTTGTGTCGTTTACTGGCAGTTGCGAAACTGGTCGCAACGTTGGAGTGGAGGTCCAAAAACGTTTTGGCAAAGTTATATTGGAATTGGGTGGTAATAATGCTTTGATTGTAGACCAGGATGCTAATTTCAACATGGTATTAGAAGCTGCACTCTTCGGTTGCATTGGTACTTCCGGCCAGCGTTGCACCACAACACGTCGTATTATCGTACATGAGAAACTATATGATCGCCTGGTTAAGGAATTGGTAGTCAAATACAAACAAGTACGTTTTGTATTATTTTCGACCGTTTAAAACGGCTAAAGACTGTGCAAATTATATAAAAAATATCCTGTCTTTGGCATATTTATTTATATGCCATTTTTAATATACGTAAATTTACATATAAATACATTGCAGGTTCTTCCAAAGGTGGGTCATCAATTAGATCCTAATACACTGGTTGGTCCAGTGCATTCTCAACAAAATATTGAACATTATAAAGCCGCCATTGTCGAAGCTGTCAAGCTCGGCGGAAAAGTTGCATTTGGCGGAAAAGTGATCGAGTCTGAAGGTTTCTATGTGGAACCGACTATAATAACTGATTTGCCACATGATTCGCCAATAGTGCATCGTGAAACTTTTGCTCCAATTGTTTACATTCTTAAAGCTAAATCTATTGAAGAGGCTATCGAATGGAATAACGAAGTAGATCAAGGTCTGTCTTCTGCGATATTTACGGAGAACATATCGAATGCGTTTAAGTGGATTGGCGCACAAGGCTCTGATTGTGGCATAGTAAATATAAATACTACAACTAATGGAGCAGAAATAGGCGGAGCTTTTGGTGGCGAAAAACACACTGGTGGAGGTAGAGAATCCGGTTCCGATGCATGGAAACAATACTGCAAACGTTCGACAATAACACTAAATCATTCCGGAAAATTAGCATGTGCACAAGGTGTGGTTTTCAATGTAGAATAAACGAAGTAATTTTTATTATTATACCATAAATGTGTTGTATTTTTGTGTAGAAAATTTATAGATTTCGGAGAAATCAATTGTATAAATGAATGTTACATGCTGGACGTTTAAATGCCTTATTATATTTATATTGTCAAAAGAAAGAGAAAAAGTATACAAAATAATTTGATGTGAAGCTCCTAACCCTTTATTGGTTTCAAAATACCATTCAGGCTTTACCGAAGCTTAGAATTTTAATCTCACACAAATTTTATTAACTCCAGAAAAGAGTGAAATATTAGTCTCAAAGGCTTCCAGACTAGTTAAATCCAGTTCCTGATCAACTTTTCAACTTAATTGCCATGTAGAGCCTTCGCTAGACGTATAATACTCACAAAGAATACATCTAAGAACACATTTTTACTGGAACAGGCTTTATTAAGTTTGCCTCAAAGTTGGTAATACCTAGAAGAAAACTACTCTTTAAAGTATACTGTAAATATAAATCATCAGCGTGACGAGCTGGGAGGATTTAGAAATGCCCGTGTATATACATACGTCAATTATTTTTTGAGATATCGAACTGACACACATTTTTTTTACACTCTTTTTCTCTTAAAGAAGCTGCTAATTTGTCGGAACTACCGTAATCGGACCATATATATAGGTGTCATACGATCTGAACGATCAAACTCAAGTCCTTACATGTAAAACTTTTTTGTGTGACAAAATATCTTCACAAAAACTTCAAAGCCCACTTCTTGGTGAAATCATATACATATTATATCTCTGTACCTGACCGACTGATTTAGACTAAA
The DNA here is from genome assembly GCF_001853355.1 of Bactrocera latifrons. Lineage (NCBI taxonomy): Eukaryota > Metazoa > Arthropoda > Insecta > Diptera > Tephritidae > Bactrocera > Bactrocera latifrons. Next base: position 312,604 of record NW_017535186.1, read on the forward strand.
TTTAATAACTAGCATTCTTCTATATCATTAATGTATGGGATATACTATACAATTGAAATTCAGAGATAATCTTTTCCTGATAATAATATCTCTGTGCCCCCATTTAACTAATATCCGGATTTTCCAATATCCGGCTGATTTTACTGCATATGATTGGTGAATGTATGTGAGGTACCTTAATGAAAACCAGGGAACAATTTCTTAGTATGTGGCATGATAGTAGTTAAGAAATAAAATTGGGTCGATACTACCGAAACTGTATATGAGAGTAAAGTTTTTCTAACGAAACTTATGGTGAGTATATTGGTCAGTATATGAGTTAGATTCAAAAAGTCTTGTTTACTTTGAAACGCACCTTGTATTGTATGAACTACTGTGATCAAATTGCCAACGAATTTTCAGTCATCATAGCACTTTGAAAAATCCTGCGTCGTGATGGCCATCAAACCCTTTTTCGATTCAGATTTTATATCCTCAATTGAGTTAGTTTGTGGTAGTTGTGTAGTTTGAGTCAGTTGAGTGGTCATGTGAATTCGCTGAATAGCCAGAATTGACATGAAGTTAAATCAGGCGACTGCGGTGGTTGCGGCGAGATATTAGTTGAAAATGTGGCGTAATAATCACGAATAACSAAWGCAGTATGAGATGGTGCATTATCGCACTTCTTCGTGCAATAAATTCAGATATAGTAAAAATCGAAGAATTCACTTTTAGAGCCAACAGTACTACTAACTTAGAGGAATAAAATTTAACGATTCGAAAAACACGTGAAGCATAAATTAAAAATCCAACTTTCAATTTGATCACAGTGGTATATATACAATTGCTTAGATTCTGGTCCTCTGGTTGACGTTTTAAAAGTATAAAATTCCGGTTGCACCCTAGCTTGTTTCTTGTTTTTGTTTTGTTCAGTTTKTCAGCTTACAAATTTAATTACTTTTCCATTTTGACGAGTTTCCATGGACACTTTCGATCTGTTTAGTCGATAAATAATTCGTTCTCTTTTAGTGCTGCTGTTCAGCTCAGTTTTAAATTGGATTATTAATTAAATAAAAAATAAACAATTGACAAAGGCTTAACCATGGAGGTTATGGAAGAAGGAAATTTAATGGACAGGGTCCCAGTATTGTTGCAGAGAGATCTACAGTTTTATCAGGTATGAAAACTTCCGTCAATAGTTTTTTGGAAATGTTTTTGCCTTATGAGAATATTATGCAATTTTTGGATTTTTAATTCATCTTCAAACTTACYAAAAACCTGTGAGAAGACACATCAAAGAGTCCTGCAGGAGCGCATTTGTCTTGGTGTGGTAGGGGGTAAATTAGATTTCCCACGTTACGCCTCGTTTGCCGCGATTAAAATTGTTTTATGGTGAGTAGTATTTCGAGAACTTAAATTATTTTTATTAATTGTAAACAAGTTTTTGTTACCTTTCCGTTTATAAAGGTGGGAAGATGAATATTATGCTTCCTACCAAAAGCATTCTGGATTATTGCATGCAGAATGGGATCTGTTGTCACATGATCCGGTAAATAGTGTGGTGGTGGTATTTAACTAAATAAACACTTACTTACATTGGAGGTGTTTTTAGACAGCTGTTATTGTGAAAACATCAGATCCGGAAAAATTCGTAAATCTCGTAACGCGGTCGGCTGATATGCTTTTGGAGCATCTACATATACTATCGCAGGAGTCCTTAGATCATGCCGACCTCTCTGTGCTGACTGCAACAATTGGTGCGGCAGCGCTCATAAAAAATTGTTTAAATATTTACATGCAAGCAGCTAATGTAAAGGTCTATCGCCCAAAGGGCAATGAAAAGGGTGGCGCATTAAGATTGTCCTACAAGCAATACTTACAAATGGCTGAAGCGCTAGCGGAAAGGCTATTAGATTTACATTGTAGACTGCTATTGTTGTACATCATACAAGATGCAGATTGTCTTAATTGGGAAAATAGTCAACCGTTTTTCGAATCAGAGCGCGGTTCGTATACCATACAAATGTGGTGGCACTACATTCAGGGCATTAAGGACGATCTGTGGAATTCAGTACCACCAAAGATGGCCCAACGTATTTTTGCGGGCATTTTAAACGAAACTCTGGGTGTTCTTACTGCGCGTTATTCGTTAATTTTAACTAGTGTCGAAAGAGCTCAATTACACTTGGCAGATATCTCTAATATGTTGTTTTGTGTGGCAGAATTGTTGCCTTTCATCTGCGAAAGTGGTGAAGCCTATATAGGTGAGTGAATGTAGGAAATGGAAATTTCGCTATTAAACATAATTTCTATACATATAATACGTGTGTATTTTATGGATCTCGTAAACAGGTCTACAGCTTCCTACTCAAAATGCTATTATCCGCGATGTACACGCTAAGTGTCGAGAGTTGTTTTACTGCCTTTTGTTACGTGGTGCGCCGTTAGGAGTGCTGTCAAAGGTTGGTTACTACTTCCATTTACTATACATATGTATGCTTACTAGCCACTGAATTTATATTAATATAGGATATTGCTTTTCAATGAGTCAGATATCCAACTGCCTTGGTTTTGAGTAGATTTGAACAAACGAATTATTATTCTATGATATATTTTAAGCTGACTTCAATGTATTCATTCACACTAAATGGTTGTATTTCAATAATAGAATTCTTAATAGAAACAAAAAATCTGAAATGATGTTTATCCGTATAAGGAAGAAATGTTAGTGAATATTACATAGTGAGCACAATATCATAAATTTATAACAGCAATAGCTCGGTGCAGGCCCTTAATTTGGTGTGTTAAATTTAAATCTTAGCTTTGTCGTAAAAATATTGAAAACATGGAAATGTTTTCATCCAGACAAGGATTACCATGTGCTTGGATCTTATTTGCATCACCACGTCTGTTTTCTACGGATAAGACTTTTCAGTGGGTAACTGAATTCAGTGACCTCAGCGCGAGAATTGCAATATCGCTGGAATTGAAGGTACTTTTGGCGTTTCCCGAAGCTGATTGGGCATACTTATTGAAGGTAAATTCATKTATAATATTTTTTAAGAGAAAAGTAGCCTAAACGAAACGCAAGTTGTTTTTGTGACCAAACACATATTTATTATTTCGCAGTTTGTTAATCAAATATATTTCTTTTTACAATTAAGGTGCTTTTAATGCGCAACGCACAGGTGACCGGTGTAATTCTGCGTCATATTTTCTCACATTTGCCGTCACCGGAGAATTTCAATAACGAGAACAGCTCATTTCTCAGCGACGTTGGTGAGCAGAAAAAATGCGAGGCATTTCTATGTCGGGGTGAATGCTTAGATTTATCGCATCAAATTAGAAATCAAGCAGGTAAGACCATAAATAGTACAATGTGGCTTCGAATATTACGTATTGATAAGRCGAGGTGCTTCAAGCAAAGCTCCATCGAATTTCTAAGAAGCTTTAGAAATATACAATATACTCAAAGATGTTTCAATATGAATTAGTTAGAGTGAAATTCTTTAAGTTRAATGGTATTTATTGTTTAAACATGCCTTCTCCAATGGATGTAGACCCTGTCGGCCAGTCTAACTACCAAATAGTTTTATCCCTAACTTATCTGCTGGTGGCGGTTGGGAAAGCTGTCGATATTAAATCGTGCCTTATTAAAACCTTAGAAGAGAGTTCTGCGGGTTGGAGTGACTGCCTTGACAAGCGCCAGGTATCAAAATTGTTTTGAGAAATAGTTGGTTTCATTATTGATAAATTCAAAAACTCAGGTTTGGAATCAGAAGCGACCACCTTGGCTGGAAGCAACTATGCATTTTGTATATCCRCTTCTGAATTGTGTTGTTGACATGTTAGTTAATGCTGTCGAAGCGGGAGCTAGTATGTACCAGGCAATGTCATTGGCTTTAACATGTGTTTCCGAGATGTGGGATTGTATACCCGAGAGCCTTTACAAAGTAACCATTTTATTGCAAGACATCATACCGGTTTCAACTCGTCCTCTTGGTATGTATATTCTGCGAACCTCGTAAATGCTCAACAATACTTATTCCTTTTATATAAATAAATATAAGTGTGATATATAGGGTGCTTCAAGGAGTATAATGTAGGCTAGTTGTATTTGCACCAGAAAGCAATTTATAAGCTCTCACCATATTTTAAGCACGCTAGATTACTCTTATTATCCTCTAAATTATAAATATATATAATACATTTTTTTGTTTATCTTAAAGGCGATTCGGTACTCATGCAAGTAGTTTTTGCAGCTTTATATACAGACCTCATTCGAAAAGCTAAATTTTATGAAAAGGGTAAGTAGTAATTTAAAGTTTTTGTTGGTTGTGTGTAAACAAGAATATTTTTGGTGGTTTTTTTTTTTCAATCTAATATAACTAGAGACATAAATATCACTTGCTTTACTCTCTAATAATGCTCTCTAAATAAGCAATTAGGTGATAAAATAAATATTATTCATTATAGAAAACAAAATGGAGAAGGCATCAACCTGCTATTCCATCTCCGAAGCTATATGCTGTATAGACGAAGACGACAAACATACCGATCAAATCGATTTATTCTTAAAGCAAGCACGAGACTCCATAGCTGTCGAAACAAATTCTCATTTTGAATCTAACGGTGGTGCCCGCAGTTGGGTTAGTACATTAAGTACGGTGAAGATTGATGATTTAAATAACACAAACACTGAACGATTAACACAAAGTCCGCCGATAAATTATGCCTCAGAGCTAGATGTGGGTATAGCAGATTATATAGCAGACATATTAGTTAGTGATGTACTCACAAGTAATATTGGAAAGCAAGCTTTAAAGGTAATCTTAAACCGAATGAGATATTTACTAAGTGCTTATAACACTTCACATTTTCATTGCTTCGCATTTAAGACAAGTTATAGATATTTGAAGAATAATGCAGATTGGTTAGAGGAGCAACTGGGCTCTGGGGTCCCCGTTAGTGGGCCAAATCCGGGACAGAGGATCAATGAACCAAAGGATTCGATATTGTCAACAATGTTTTTTGTTGGGAGTCATACGTTTGACCAGGTAAGAAATACAAACGAAGAAATAAATATAATAAATAAAAATAGCCTGTGTTTGAAGGTTATTTTTATGGTTTTTAGTAAGMTCATTAACTCTTTATATATAATTATTAAACGCGCTCTAGGTCATTTCTGTTTATTCAGAAATCAAAAATTCTCATAAAAGTTTAGTTATAGTATATTGGGTAGTCAAAAAGTCTTTTCGCATTCCTAATCAAACTTCAACTTATTTTTTATATTTAGAATTAACTTTAATGGATCAAATATGTACCCCTTTGGTCGATCACTTTTGCCATTTTTTCTCTACAGACATTATTCCATGAGCGCAAAACTTTTCTAGTTTCTCTGCGAAAAACTGAGTCAAGTAATTTTCACAACACTCTTGAAGCCAACTATTAAAGGAGTTCTGCATTGATCGAAACAAATGGTGCTTAGATGGTGCAAGATCAGGGCTATATGGTGGTTGCATCAAAATTTCTCAGCCAAGCTCTCCCAGTTTTTGCCGAGYCATCAAATATGTTTGTGGTTTAGCGTTGTCATGTTGAAAAACGAAGCCCTTTCGGTTGATCAATCTCATCAGTTGTTGGCAGCAAAATGTAGAATCAATCGTTCGACCAGGCTGAAGCACCTCATAGTGGATGATTCCTTTCCAATGCCACCTAACACCCAGCATAACCTTTCGAGGCGTCAATCCTGGCTTTGCGAGCATTTGTTGAGCTTTTGTCTTCTGTTACCATTTGCTTTTAGAAATGGTTTGTCCATTAAATTTTTCACAGATAATTCATGTGGTACCCAAACATCGAGCTGTTTTTTGTAGTCAGCCTTTTTTAAATGGTTCAAAATCGTTTCATGATGAATGTTAAGTTACTTAACGATGTCATGGCTGCAATATTTTTTATAATTTCATCGACTTTTTCAATGATAGGTCGACCAGAGCGAGGTGTATTTTTCACATAGAAATTTCCAGAACCGAAGCGAGCGAACCATTCTCGTGTCCGTAAATTTCACAAATTTCAAAATGCCCACAAAAAATATTCTATGGCCCTAAATTTAATGAAGTTCTGATGGAGATTGAAATTAAAATATAAAAACTATTCCCTCTAATACTCCCACCGTTTCGCTATTTGTTTCCAGACCTATGTGCCCACAGTTACTCTTACATAGTACCGCATATAAATAATTGTTTCTTTTCAGCTTCTCAGCGGTGTCCTAAACATCGACTACATAACTTGGCTTCAAACACCCCTTTCTTTGAATGCCGAACGCGCATGGTTGCATTTGTCCCGTCGATGCGATTTCCAGGAAGACTCAAAACTTAGAATGCCCGAGGTGACCATGGTCGCTGGTATTACGCAAGTCATGAAAAGAATGAAATACCCAAAGAAATTTTAAGAATATTTCTAATTGACACACATATTTAAAATACACACACATACATATGCACATTGTTAGCTTAAAAATATTTGCTAGAAATCCAGCAAATAAAAGTGAAGCCAGTAGACAATAATTTGTTTGGTATTGAAGTAATTAAGCTGGAATAAGTATACGACTGTTTTAGCTAATAATTAAGTTCAAATATAAATGAGATAAATTATAATTTAAACAAAAACTCTTCAGATGTCAAATTTAGAAAAAACAAGTACGGAAGGGCCAAGATCGGATGTCACCGAACATTTTAAACTCTCGCATGATAAAGTGATAATCGAGATTTCAGGCGTGGTTGTAAACTGATTTCACCCATATTTGGTACATGTCATCAGGGTGTTAAGAAAATATTATATACCGAATTTAATTTAAATCGGTAGAGTACTTCCTGAGATATGGTTTTTGGTCCATAAGTGGGCGACGCCACGCCCATTTTCAAGCCTGGATGCAGCTTCCTTCTGACATTTCTTCCGTATAATTTAGTGTTTCTGACGTTTTTTGTTAGTTGCTTAACGCACTTTCAGTGATTTTCAACATAACCTTTGTATGGGAGGTGGGCGTATTATCCGATTTCTTCCATTTTTGAACTGTATATGGAAATACCTAAAAGAATCGACTCTATACAGTTTGGTTGACATAGCTATAGTAGTTTTCGAGATATGTACAAAAAAGTTAGTAGGGGGTGGGGTCACACCCTCTTTTCCAAAAAAAATTACGTCCAAATATGCCCCTCCCTAATGCGATCCTTTCTGCCAAATTTCATTTTAATATCTTTATTTATGGCTTAGTTATGGCACTTTATAAGTTTTCGGTTTCCCATTTTGTGGGCGTGGCAGTGGGCCGATTTTGCCCATCTTCGGACTTAACCTTCCTATGGAGCCAAGAAATACGTGTACTAAGTTTCATCATGATATCTCAATTTTTACTCAAGTTACAGCTTGCACGGACGTCCGACAGACGGACGGACGGACAGACAGACATCCGGATTTCAACTCTACTCGTCACCCTGATCAYTTTGGTATATATAACCCTATATCTGACTMTTTTAGTTTTAGGACTTACAAACAACCGTTATGTGAACAAAACTAWAATACTCTCTTTAGCAACTTTGTTGCGAGAGTATAATAAGCATAAAGGTAATCCTACTAAGCTTTCGATGTTCTACTGAGAATGAGCAGAGCCAAAGTATTTTTTGCAAATTTTATTGAAAATACCATATTTACAAGTAATTCTACAAATCAAAACAACATGTTCAATAATATGCCAACGAAAGCATTTTCAGGGACTTGCGTATTGCTATACTAATTTTCTGATTTTTACTTACCGTTTTCTGCAGTTTTTGCAAAGCGCATATAACCCATATTTCTTTATGGGAGTAAAATAATTTATAATTTTTGCTGAGGCCAAAAAATTACAAAAAAAAAAAAAAATAACTGAAATGTAAAATATCTACAAACATTTAATCGAACTGAATTCACACGGGGTATCAAGAAATTTGAACTTACTGCAAGAACTCTTGATTGCATATTATTTGTTTCACATACACACACTTACAGGGTGACTGCATGACATAAATAATGCACATAATTCCGACATGCTTGGTCTGACATCTGTCATTAAACATCTGTTCAAATTTGTTGGATATTCGTATCATGGAACAGTACACAGACCCACCTGAAATCGCTCAGCTCCATTTTTAAAAGAATTCACCGAAAAGTTTCTATGTAGATAAATTCAGTTTTCTTTGAGATTATTCTACACTCAGGTGTTGGTAGTTTATATTGTATATGATGTAAAAATGTATTTTGTTTTTACTGTTGAGTAGTGGCAATGTCAGAAAAACTGAGGCGGACTAAATAGAATGTTTGAAAGTCCTTTTTTATCTAAAAACTAAAGATAAAACCACAGCACGATATTTGGTTGCACTAGCTGGTTTTAYATTGGTCGGTCTGTTTACGCTCATTTTTAAAGACTGTTCCTGATTGTCTAATAATGGATTATCAATACCATCGTCTGGGATTTCGTTGCAGTTTTCACTCTTCATTTACCGCACTGCATAAGTGCTGCTTTGGATTCTGGATTTTGTGAAACCTCGATTTTGTGAAATCTCCTTATCATTGTTTGAAAATACTTTTCGTAGTAAATACTTATGTTCTTTTAAAATTATTAAATGTTGAAAAATTAAAGGAAAGCAATATACAGTACATATTTCACCAAATGTATACTTTTATATTTTTATGTTTAATGCCCTATTTATTTGAAACAAATAAACTTATAGTAAAAAACTTCTGGTTTATTTATCCAAATGTTTAAAATTCATAGCACTTGTTTCAATAGTTTACAAAGTAAACAAGTAAATATAAGTGAATATACATTGTGACAAAAAGTACCCGAAATTTAAAATTAAATTCCCCGGGTAAACAATATTTTGCTATGTTGGTAGGACTGTCCTTGATTACTATGTCAAATAAGAGCGCGATCCGTCAACCATTTTATTGACAACAATTGCTTAAGTCGGTACACCTCAGTAGTGCGTTGACATTTTTACAATGGTTAAAAATATCGAACAAAGAATTTGTCTCAAATTTTGTAATTTCAACCACATTTCGTGTGCGGAATCATTGCAAAAGTGAGAAAATATTTATGATGTTTTAAAAACACAAATCTACGAATGGGACAAAGCTTTTCAAGACGGTAGAGGTCGGATCGCTGAAGACAAGGCTCATTCTGGCCACATTCGACCTCTTTAACTGCCAATTTAAAGCCGAAAACGCAATGAATGCCATCCCCTCTTCTCCAGATTCGGCTTCGTGTTTTTCAGTCGATCGAAGAGATAAAACAAAATTCGCTGAAGGCCATACAAAAAGTGCTTACAAAAGTGTTTGGAAGACTAGAAAAAATCGTTGGCATAAGTGTATTACATCTGAAGGGGATTACTTTGAAGGCGACAAAATAAATACAGATGAAAATTTAATGTTTTTTACAATTTCAGGGCACTTTTTTACGAATTAATTTTGTAGTGGAATGGACGATGTTTTTAAAGTTTTCCGTTTGATGCATGTTTCTTTCAGTTTTTTTTTAATACATTTTTTTTTATTATAAATATTTTAAACTATACTTAAGAAATATATTTCTGATTCAAATCGGCTAGGTATCATTTTACTCATTTTGATGCTGACTAGAATACGTAAAATATAAGCTCTGTTTAGAAAAGATTACTTGAACGAAAAGAGTCTCACTAATTTACAATAACTAATTGAGAAACTGTTCAGCTTTTGATATTAAGCGAAGAGTACCGTTCCAATTTAAGCTGATTCTGTATATTCAATTAACGGTAACAGCAAACGATGACCGGAACCTCTATGAATAATATGTTTTATCCTGTTGTTGACATCTCTTCATAGGCGAAAACAGCACACAAGTTCCATAGATGTAGAAAAACACTTTCTAAAGACAGTCGGTTGAACACGTACATCTGTAAACAAGGGCGCCCACGCATCAAATGACATAACCGAATTTAGTTAGGCATTTCTGCGTATGGAGTGAACTGCTGGCGTAACATTAATAAGCGTTCATGTGATTAGCAATTTTTTTTCTCATCCGTACTGAAACCGTTCCACTATCGCACATACATATGTACATGTGCCACAAATGGAGGAAATACTAAGCAGCTTCTGCGTGTATTTTCATAGGGTCGTGAATATATTCAGAGCTGCTGTGATGCTCTTTGAAACGCGTACGAAGCCACCATGTGCATCTCGATGTTATGCACTTCTGTGCTACATTTTACAAACTCATGTTGATCAAACATTTACACCTGTGCATGCAATGCTGCAATTATGGTTAATATTTACGTRCATATACATATGTACTTGTACATACATATTTATTTTTAGAAATATATTCATGCTCTACAAAACGGTAACCATTCTCTTATTGTATGCTAACAACTGTACATGTTTGGTTAGACATATTTATGTACGTATCTATATTTAGATGTATGTACGAGTATGTACATAAACCTGAGTGCAAACAAACCAAACTACACTACCGTCTTTAGTTAACTGTTAGGCAAGTTGTAGCGAATTCTCCTTACTACCTTGCCCCAATAGTGAAGGTGAGCAAAATGAGGGAGATACCAGCGACATGCTACTAGTATGCTCATAGCACCCATATACTCGTATGCATATATACATATATGTACATATGTATGGAATATTCGTTGAGTTTACATACATACACATGTACATTTACTCATATGCCTCATAGTGGGCTGATCATGTGCAAAAGTATCGGTATAGCGGAGAGCCCCTATGCTAAGCTTGGGCTTTTCAGTTTACTTCTAAGCCTCAGCTTCTAGCTTAACTGTTATGGACGGAAAAAATGCACTACAAGTAAGATTCAACATAGACTGTTCATATTTGTCTACACCTTTACGCACTTGCATACATACACACACACGTAGTATATTGACTCTTTTGAGTGGAGCAGCAGCTGTGCAAAGAAATATGGTATGAAAGAAGCAAAATGAAAGCTATACAACAACACAAACTGTAATAGGAGCATGGATGCCGCACTAACGATCGCAGCTGAAAAAGTAGAAATGCGGCAAAGACATGAAGCGTTGCGAGCGAGCGAGCGCACATAACTTCACCGAGTGGAAACGCTGAGTTGCTGCGACTTGACGCGAAGCGACGGTTCTGTCTGYCTATGGTTATGTCTTGGGCTGTTGCTGTTGCTGCCGCTGCCGCCGCTGCTCATTGCTATTGCTGACAATAATTAGGTAGCAAGTTGGCCAAAAAGCGGTCAGAGACCGACAGAAAATTTCAGTTTAACCGCGATTGCCAATCGCTTAAGACGTTTTTTAAAATCATCAACGGCGTCTCGTTRCTTATCATACATTCATTCTGTCTTTGAAAGTTTAACTGTGTTGGAAGTCGGTCTTGAATATTTTTGCTTTTCTGCATTGGCTTCAAGTTCACATATCAAAACAGTTCGAAGAAAAAAATTGAATCGAGTCAATAGCCAAGTTTAAAGCATTCAATGCACATGTTACAAAGTCGCAATTGAAATAATTCTTAATTGATTTAATAACGCGCGTACATACTTACATATGTGCAYAGATGTGTGTGTAACAAATCAAACACAATATATTTGCGTATTAAAGTGCTTAGAAACAACTAACTGTTGCAAAACGTTGAAGCGTCAGTGACTTTTTAGAATAGACATTTAACAACATTTCCGTGTGTACAATTTACAAGTATAACGTACATATATAGCATTTTTACCACTGCCAAGATCGTGTCGACGAAATGAGTTTGGGCGGGGAAAAATCGTTCAAAATGCGGATGCGCGACATGGAAAATGCTTTCAAATACCGCCGAATACCATACCCAAAACGGTGAGTCTACACTTTAAACGCTTTAAAGCGGCCRAATCGGCCAGTCTAGGCAAACTCTGCACTACTGAAACTAGTGTTACAGGAAATATGATAAATATCTATTACACATAATATATAAAATGCAGTAGGTACTTATAATGGAATTGAGTGTGCTCTCCTGTTGAATATTTTGTAAGTCTTGTAAATATTTTCGAAAGAAAAATCCGCTTCCTGGTGGTCAGTTGCACAACTAAACAATTGACCAATTTTTCGCGCTCTCACCCATTTACAAAAAGCAAAATGAAAAAAATATCATTATAAAAACTAGATAAAACCTACTAAACTCGAATTGAAGTCATCAAATTGAAATGACTCCAAGCAAGAGCAGAGAAGCCATAAAGCAATACCGAAACGGTACGTTTGTACTCCTAACATAATGACATTACACAAATGGTAAAAGGCCGAAGAAAAATCAAGCGACAACAAAAACAAAAACAAAAAAACAGAATCGAAACAAAAACATTGAAAGCATTAGAAAGCACCAAAACAGAGTAGTAAAAATCATTGAAACTAAGCAAGTGGCAGTGGACTACAGCAGGAGCTGTTGTTCCAAATTGATATCACCTAGTTTCCAATTAAATGCAAACCGGTATCAATTGTTTTAGACGCACACTTAATCTATGTACGTGCATAGATGTGTACGTGTTGCCAACAGCGCCATTTACGGCCAAATAAAGTTGAAGTTGGCTGTTGCAAATAATAACTGGTTGGCTATGTAGTGCAAATATGCGTGTGCTTGAAGGCGACTACAGCACACTTGAGCTGTGGAAAAGTGAATTGCATTTTATAAATCTACGAACACGCCTAACTATCTATGCGCATAAACATACATGCATACCTACATAAATATTGGCTTATAGATTTTCGAGCAACTTGAACTAATATCCAGATGGGTGAAATCTCTGCTTTGATACCCTCCATTTTCATTTTATGCACACCAACTGGGAAAAGTGTTAGGCGAGCATTTTCTTTGCTATAATACCACTATATAATTTGTCTGTAAATAATTGACGCAAATTTAGTTAGTGCGACTGGTGCGCAGGTAAATTATTTTTGAATTAGACGCGCAAACAGCTACGTACGTATAAATGTATGYTTCAATTTTATATACATACATATGTATAACGTCGCCATAATATTTGGAGCACAAATGCGCCAAATTTSAACATGGGTTTTTTCTTTTTCGATTCTACGATGAAGTAATCCTTTTACGSACTTCTTAAACATTTCTGCTTACTACTTGTTGGGACAGAATGTATAGCTAAACAAGAGCATTGCTAGCACATTGCAACAGATCGCACCAACTCTGCTTAATTATTCTAAATGTTGTCAGAAATGGTTCTAAAGCAATAACTTTACAAAATTAAACCATGACGAAACCAGTGACAATATTCTCATAAAAACCCGTCTATACTTCCATGAACATTTGTAAAATCTGTAGAATTCGGCTTAATATTAAAGAGGTCGTCAATTTTCTCGCTCATGTTTCGGACCTACTTTTAATAAAGAATTGGAAAAAAAAAATTTTTTTTTCTTAAATTACTACTCTTAACGTTTCTTTGAATTGGACTCAGTGTTGTATATAAGTTTGGTATCTTGCTTTGTTTAATATTTACGATCCTTCAAAGAATCATGTATGTAGGTATATCGTTCGCAAAAGCAAAAAGTGCACATAAAACGGTATCTAGTCTTCTGGGCTTTGAAGACATAATGTTTCTAAAATTTCTTCGCTCGAAACATCAATCCTCTATGGATATTTAGAAGAACAAGGCCGTTCAATCTGTTTTCGCTAGTCACATTCCGCAAGTTTACAACCTGTGAAGAGTCGAAAACGATCTTTCACTAGGAGCAGCAGTTACCTGAAGAGTTACCGCTATCTGCAGATATCGATGCACACTTGGATGGAACATTTTGTCACAAATATTTAGGATTTCAATGAATCCTTTTTTGCTTTTCTCAAACTTTTTTGTAGAACCTTTATGCTAAATAATATGTTTGCATAAAGCAGCAGGGGGACCAGGAAAATATTGAAACTACTTGGCTACTTTAAAACACATTTTATTATAAGTAAATACATTTATTGAAATAATTTATATATTTTTTGATAAATGACAAAACCAAAACTGTCTAAATTTAGCCTCTCGAATATTTTTTATAATTTCTTTAATAATAGTAATTAAATATTGTTATATTTAGTACTTGGTAGCATAATATAATATTTCATGCAATACGGATGTATTATTCTATCACTTATTTTTCGCCGAGTACAAAGAGTGAATGTATGTAGTCTTTTACCAATTAAGTCTGGATCAGTAATKGTAGTTGGAAGGTGGAACATGAAACACTATTTTCGGTTAACACATTAACAAATATTAAGCTATGCACTAATGCAGCTAATGCATGATTATTTAGGCTAAAGTGCCTTATGTGCGTAAAGACGAGTATAGTTTTTACTCTCTTTCTAAAAAGCATAAAAATAAACAAGARGCTTCTGCCTATCCGTAATGTCAATCTTATCGACGCTTTCTAAGTTCATTTTCAACTGCAAGTTGACTGCCAATAATGAATTTTGTAACATTTCACTTCATTGTTTTCATTACATTTCTGATGCGCTTTTGTTTAATTTTAATAATTTTGAGATAAAATCCGGCGGCGCAGACGTAAAATGTTCAGACTGTAAATAATTTACTTACATAAAAGAAGAAAAAAATATCAATCTTGATACTTATAGCGGCGTTTGCAAAATGCTAATGGCTTTGCTCATATAATATATAATATATACCTATATAAGCATGCCGTTAAAGATTGCTTGTTGTGCGCTACCGTCAAATTGATTAGCATTATGTGCTYTCGTCACGGCTTTTTGCGAATTTTCTCCTGCGTATTGCCGCCTGTTTCCATTTATTTCTTACTATATTTTTTCAACTTSAATCTTGCTAATTTATATCACTTAAAAGAGCATTGTAAACTTTCACAAGTTTGGGGTGTCATCTATCAAAAAAAAAAAAGTTAGAAATTTCACTTACGTTTTTGACACCCACACTTGACAACCTAATAAGTGTATTTTAGTTAAATATAGATATAGGTCAAAATTAGTCTCATTTCACTTACATACTTATTTGGCAGATAATGGCGATATTTGAATTTTGCTGAATATGAATAGCTTAATTTAGTGATGTAACGTTCGTTTAATGATTTTTATTTGATGTTAATAGGAGGTAAATTAAGTGTATATTCATTTAATTCAGTTTTGTTGATTTTCAACTTTTTTGTTGAGATCGCTATGTTTGAGCTCTGCTCTCGATTTAACGGAAAGCAACAAAAAATTGAGCTGTAAAGAATGTCACCTCAGCAAAGTGGTATAGCCCCTTTCTGTTGCTGATCTTATTATGCCAGTCTATTTGATATACGCAAGCTTTGTATTTAATTACCGATCTTCAAGTTTTGGCGTATCGAAAAAGGCTTTCATGTGCCTTATATTACCAATGTCCTATACTTTGAATGGATATAATAGGTTAAATATTATAACTTAGTTTAAAACTATGTAATTTATGTATTTTTAAATCTCTAGAAAATTTAAAATTAAAAAAATTTGGAAGTAAAAGCACAATCCTTTGCCAAATTACCTCGCTAAGAAAATATACATTTTTAATTGGCGTGGAAATATTTAAAGCTTAGTGAGATTTTTTCCTAGCTTATACTACAGTAGCATACCATCATTATTCTTAAATAAATCTTCCTATATGATAACAAGTATTTATCACCGAAAAAAAAAATTTAAATTAATAAGACGAACGCAAATTTGGGTATTAGCGTAAAATATTGTATAATCGGGTTGGTGCACATATTGGCAAGTTCATTTAAGCGTCCAGCATTCGTTCGAAGTCAGGGCGTTCATTGAACTCACAGACAGACCCTTTTTTCGCCGGTGGAATTTCTTACAATTATTATGCATCAAACCGGTATTCAAGTCGACCCTTACCTTCATTATTCAAATTAGTTTTGACGATTCATCGTTGGTTCGGCTGCTTAGGCGACCCATGGCTTGGCCACTTAAATAATTTATTGAACAACTATTCGTGAAGAGGCATAGGTGCTTGAACTCTTGTACGGTTGATCTGCAATGTATAGAAGACAAACAAACATTGATTGATCTTTGTTTTTGCGTGCTTTCATTCTGCTAACCGCCATATCACCTGCCTGCGGGTGCGTACGTTTGAGTTCAAAGACCTAATATGAAAGAAAAAAATTAAAAAATATGCTTGCTAACAAACACGACTACTGTTCTTTTTTTTTGTTTAGTTCATTAGCAGCACCAGAGTGAATTATTATACATATTTGCGCCATTTTACATTTACAACAAGACTGTAGAAATATTAAAGCAAATTTGCGATCTCTCCCACTTCTGTAGCAAAAATAGCTGAAGCATTAGTTCTTCAATGTGCAAGTTTTTGTTTTTTTAATTTTAATTTGTTTAAAAAGAAATGGTTATATGCACGTATGTATATTATATAATACTTTTAAATGAAKATATTATATAAAATTATTATTTCTGGTAATTCTCAAAAATATCGCACAGAAATGTGGTCAGTGCTCAGATTTAACATTATTACATTTTTTTTACTGAAGAAAGATATCCTATATCAAGGAGATGCTACCGGTAAACTTATTTCTGTTTATTTATAAACATGTCAATTGCTTAGGATGACTTTTTGTTATAAAATTATTATATTTTTATCAATTATAGGTTAGGGTAGCATACAAATTTATTCAACAATTTAAAGTTCCTTATAAAACTATATTTTAATAACTTTTTTATGTATTTCAATTCCCATTTATAATGCAAATAACATATTTGTGACTTCTATTTCTTGTAGATCCGTTGAACTCATTGCCATCTTGGCAATATCATGTACATTTTTCCTTTTCATGCATACAAACAAATTAAATAGTCGCCTCAAAGAGATGGAAATCAAACTGCAACCATCGGAATTCTCAGCGCTCGGCTTAACTGGCAATCAAATTAGTCCTAGGGAGTCATCAAGTGAGTAATAAAAAAAAAAAAAAAAAGAATTATAACCAACGAAAGCTCTGTATAAGAGACAGGTCATCAAGTGAGTAATAAAAAAAAAAAAAAAAAAGAATTATAACCAACGAAAGCTCTTTCATTTTTATTTGTACTAATATTTTGACATATGAGAAGTAAATATAATACTATCCCACGCCTTTCAGAAACATTTTTGATAATAGTAATAAAGAATACAAGTTAAATTATTTTAATTATACACATTTACGCTGCATAATCAATGAAAAAAAAAATCAATGTTACGTATACGCCCCATACAAAGAGTGTGCGAAGTATTAAGAAATATAATATTTCTAGTTATGTACATTGCGTATAATTGTAACTCAATCAGTATTTATTTTTTCGATTTCAGGACGTGATAATATCAACACACTTCATGGCACCTACCAATATCTCAAGAGCACTGGCCAGGTATGTTTAGCGTTAAAAGAAAGAGATAAATATATTGCTTAATCATCGAAGCCATTACATAAATTCGCCGTTATTCATTTCATGGTGTTATGGTACTGGACATATATTGTTTTGGTCCAACTGTATGCATATACATACTTATAATAGATCTTATATCGTTCATACCATACCGCATCGGTTACTTTGAAGTGCTTGCTCGCCTCGCGTTAGTGGCACGGGACATTACTTCGTCTTGAAATGCATATCTTCATGTTTTCATATGCATTGTTCGGTGTGTGTGTGAGGAGTATCGTATATCTTCTCCTGAGATTATTTCAAGAAAAATGTGTGCCTCAAAAGAAGTGAATATTCAAAAAAGTATCGAACAACATTTTTTTACAATTGTTAATATATGTTATTTTTAATATGTTTTATAAAAGTTTCTGTTCAATAATATTTCATAAAATAATATATTTAGTAATTGATCCCATGAAATTATTGTGTACAAATAATCGTCGTTCACATGTTCCGGTTTTGCCTTGAATATTTAAGGGGCCTTCTAAAAGAGCACACACATACTCAAACATACATTCTCGTACAAACACTTTTACATACTATATTTTCACACATACCAAAGCAGATAAACGCCAAATTTACACATTAAAGACATATACATGAATACATCGAATATTTTACACATAAACACATACACACATTTGAAACCGTTAGATGTTCACATCTCAATGCACGAAAATTCGCCTTTTTAGTTCTAAACCATCTACTCCTTTGGCTTTTAGCATACCATACATACCTACTATTTATAAATACTGTTCTTTCTATTCTCTCTACTCTATTTGGACTATGCTTTTGCATGTCTCTGGCCGCTCACTAACCTTTCAACTTTGTGTCAGGGTCTATGAATTATTTGAAAAATTTAAAGGAAAATTAAAATTTGGGGATAATTCAGGTAGGCGGTTTAAACTATRTTATATAATAGTATTTGAAAAATTTCAAGGCAAAAATAATTTCAATCGAAACTGAAAAGTATTTGCACTCAATTTTTACATAATTATACCCATAGTCTTGTGCGAATTAGTGCGACGAAGTGTATTGCAGAAATTTGTCGTGTGAGTTTAAGTGAATTGTCAGTTTCTGGTATGAAAATGTGGCAAAACTTTTCATACAATACAAGAAAAGAGTGTTATTTAGTTTTAAGATCTGCTTTAATTTTATCATTCAAAAATATTTAACGGTATCGTTAAACCATTATTATTATTTTTTTTTAGTTTTTGTCTGGGAAAAAACATATTCCGGTTGGATTTTTTTTTTTGAATTTTTATAATGTATTAAACACTTGCATAAAAGATATATAACTATGAATACATATAGTTCATATGCATTGCATATATATGAATAATTGTGAAAGTTTTTTGCACGGGACTGTAAAATAAGATTTTTTACTAACTGTTCTGAATTATTAGTGGATTTCTTTTAATATGGACATAAATATGAAGATAAAAGAATTTTGCCTTTTTCCTATAAATATTCAATTCATTTCCATTAAGGCGAATTATTTAAGATAAAATTGACAATGCTTCAATTTGAAAATGGCGTAATCAATTTTTACAAGTCTTGGTGACTGATAATTAAATTTACATCATTAAAACGACATGCTCCTTTACTTTCACCCTCTTCTCACAATTTTACTGACTTTATAATAAGTATATTCACAACGATAAGTGTTGGTGTATAACTTAAACCAAAAAGGAGCAAAATATTGTTATTAATATGTGCTTTCAGCTTTTTAAAAGAATAATATTTATTAAAGGTTTACTTCGACGACTTAAATCATATTCGTTTACAACATTTTAAAGGCGTTTATTGCGCAATGTTTTATTGTAATAAATACATGCCTTTATAAATGTTTAAAGTTTCACTAATTATTTATAGTCCAAGTGCTAATTTATTTTTCTGCAAACGTAATAACTATTGCCATCAGTGTGGAAGACACCATTCGAAGTAGTACGTTACCCTGACCTTGCCACGGCGTATAGAATACCTGAATTTTCAAGATCGTCCAATAAAGTGGTTCGACATATGTAAGCTCTCAGTAGGCTTTCATAAGATACGCACACATACACTTAGTGTAGTGTACTTGCTCACCACAACGGTGGTTCTGTGGCATCTTGAATATCGCATGTCTTTGTCTCCAAAAGTGGCTTCTTGCTTTGGCTCAGCTGACTGCAACTTGCTGCTCTCGCCAACTTTTCCGGTTGAATGAGAAACTGTTTGTATTATTTTTAGTTTGCGCTTGCCAACATTTCCATACATACTCTTGCATATATGTACATACATATGTATATATTTATGTGTGTATGCACTGAGTATTGCATTGCAAATAAAAAACCAAAAACTTATCGATGTCAATGATATTTTGTTATTTAAAACGGCCCAGTTTGAAAAAATATGTTGTAATTCGAGCAAGCATCCTAGCTTAGTTGATGACAATTGAAATCAATAAAGTGTATTTAATTAGTAATTATTTTATTACTTCAAGTCTTTCAAAAAGTTACTTTTTTTATTGGCCCATATTCATGTACGTATATACGGACATACACAGGTATAATTGTTTAATAGTTTTAGCAGCGTGTATGCATTCTTGTGAACAATTAGCGGTTAAATGCTACGAGTTTACCTAGGGTTTTAGATAGATTCGTTATTAAATATATCAAAGTTAGAGAAATATGTTTTGCCTTTAAAAACTGCTRCGTAAAAGAAGTCTTGTTCTAAGCGAAGAGTGGTTGTGATCTATTACGCCATCTTTTTTTTATCTGTTTGATCCAATTCTACTGATTTGAGAAGTATTTGCTTGGGTATAATTATTTTTTCTAAAGAACAAAATTTTATTTGGTGCTTTATTTCTAATCCGTTTGTGAGCTATTTTGTGGATTGCAGATTTGTATATTAGAGCGTCTCGATTTATAGTTAGCCAAAAAATAAAAAAAAATCGTAATTGGGAAATGTTCTATGAATAATTTAAACAACTTAACCTTTTGAGATATCTCAATGAAATTTTGTACGTAGGTGCATATTAATATTCATTTCATTTGTCAGAATCGGCATATCTTCCATACAATCGATTATTCAGACTTTTTAAACTTCGCCTTAAAAATCGCTGACACGGCACCCACTTTAGATACATAGTCTCTTAGGCAAGATGTTCAGAAGGATACGTGGAACGTTTTACGCAAGCGCTTTTTTTAGTAAAAAAATCGACCCGCTCTGGTGTTATAAAAATTAAGATTTCATTAGAGTTTTTTAATTCGGTGACTTTAAAAATAGTGAAGAACTTTTCATAAAGCTTTAACTGATCCGTGAATTACAATTTATGAGAATATTATCATTTGTTTCTTCATTTTGATTAGTATTTTGCTACAAGGCAACTCGATAGTTCGTTAATTTTATAAAATGAAAATATACCACTAATTAACGACTATGAACGAAGCTAGTTTAAATACTGGTATTATTTTAAACAACGCTTTGAGCTTTTTTTTGGTTTTATAATTCATTCAATATATCTTCTGTGTACATTATATATATGTACTTTATAGTTATATATACTTGTACGTTTGAATATATATTTCCTATTCATATTTGATTTTTCGATATTTCTCAAATACAAATAAGTTGTACGTATCAGTTATTAATTAACATATTTTACTATCAAAACAAATACTTATCAGAAGTCGAATCAAAATTCGTATGCGACCAGTAAGAAACCCTATATCAGCAAAGTTATTCGTGTTTATAATTATCGGAAAAATTTTAAATGTTTTCGCAATCATCACGTTAACAATTTCCGGGTTGGCCTCATCGTTTTCATAACTTGGTATAAACTTAAATTAATAAAAGCTGTATCAATAAATATGTACACACATATGTAAATATATAAAAGTAAAATACATGATAATCTAAGCCTTGCTCTGCGCTTGTTTCCACTTCGATCCATTGACAGTTGCCGTATTTGACACCTGAAAGTGTCAACCAGACATCAAAAGCTCAARTAGAGATCGTCCTATTTAATCGTGTTCCCAAAGTGGGTAGCCAAACGTTGATGGCTCTTTTAAATTTACTCTCAAAACGCCATGAATTCGAGGCACGCCGTGATAAGCCCTCTCCAATGGAGACCATATTGCTGACAAAAACATTCGAAAATAATTTAGCAGATGAGATTATGGAGAAAGGGGAAGCAACAACATATACAAAACATGTGGCATTCATTGATTTCGGGAAACTAGATTTACCTTGGCCCATTTATATAAATCTGGTACGTCATCCGGTCGAACGTTTAATTAGTTGGTTTTATTATGTGCGTGCTCCTTGGTACATTGCGGAACGTGTGCGGAATTTCCCCGGGCAATATAAAGTTCCCACMATAAAATGGTTGAAGAAATCTTTTGAAACTTGTGTACTACAACACCATGAGGAGTGTAGATTTACACAAGGCGAAAAGCATAGTCTGGGTGATCATCGTCGACAAATGCTGTTTTTCTGTGGTCAAAATAAAGAATTGTGCATGTGAGTAAAACTTTTGTAGGTAATTTTTTTCAAGTCAAGTGATATTTGAAAATGGGAATACCCGATTATTGTGGAAAAGGAATTCACACATAATTTGTGAATTTATTTATTCGCTTGCCTATATAGAATCCATACGACAATTTTTTTTATGTMGAACGCTGTTTTCTTTCATGAGCATGAGTACCCTCTGCTTCATTCTATAATACTAAAAATTAAATTGGAGTAATTGGATTTCAGTTTTTGAGTCGCTAATCGAATATATATTAAAATTTACTTTTAACGAATAGATGAAGGAAATAAACTTGAGAAAAAGGATTAGTCAGCAAGAACATTACGTTTTTATTTAATATTTTTTTACACATAGGCCGTTCAATTCATACCAGGCAATGCAGCGGGCTAAAAGAAATGTTGAAAATTATTATTCAGTGGTTGGTACTTGGGAAGAGACTAATATTACGCTGACAGTGCTGGAACATTACATACCGAGGTTCTTTTCAGGAGCAACGGAGACATATTACCGTAATACATTTTTCTTATTTTACATTTATATATACCGTTTTTTGTTTTCATACTACATGTACACATTTCAATGTCCCCTTAAAAGCAGGGCCTAAGAGAAATTGAAATAAGCTGATATGAAGCTGAATTGATAAGCTACATGTGCTTCCTATAATGATTTATTTTTTATTTGGATATAAGCTTTTATATCAGACATACCAAATAATATTTTAAAAATTTTAGACCACGTACTTCATTAAGCTTAGATGTTTCTGGAAAATTTAACTTCGGTGCTTCTCTGAACCTCTTTTGTTTGATTTCCATATAAGGTTCAGTTTTTTTTATGGAAAACCTAAATATTAAGCAATTTTTATACTCATATTTGTTCAAAATGCTTATTTTACTTATCATATCATATAAAATTTCAGAGGCTAAAAATCGTCTACATCAAGTTAATAGGAATTCAATCAAACCGGGTGTTTCAAAGGAAGTGCGCGAAATATTGCACAAGAATTTAACGAATGAAATTGAGTTTTACAATTTCTGTAAGCAACGTCTTTATAAACAATACATTGCTATAAAGTCGTTACGTCAAGAAATTTGAATTCGCTTTGTTACTATCATAAGAAGCTTGCGTTCAGAGCTATTTTGTTGCAAGGCTGTCATATCGAAAGGAAGAGTATTTATTTTAATTTAATATGACATATGCTTTGTGAGCTTGATGTATAACTTATTATCATGTAGCATAATTTGTAATTTTTTACTTCCTTTTTTCACTTAGTGTTTACTTTTTTAATTTGCTAATATTTTATCATCTCAATTTACTGAATAAATGGTAATTGATCAGAGATTTTCCTACTGCGAAATCATGCTATTATCAAAGCTGAATACATATACTATATATATACTCCACTTATAACTTTTATTTGAATTTCAAAATATATGCATACTAAATGAGTTATTATACGTTAATAAAATTGTGTATAACCAGTACATTAGTAAATTCGTAAATTATTTGACATGTGATAATTGCTAATGTGTTGAAAAAAATTAAAAACTTGTTAAGAAGATCTTATATTTACTCATTAGTGTTACATAAGATTTTTTCCGTAATAAAGAATTGTCCTTTTTGGAACATGAATTATGAGTTTCAATGCTCTGTTGGAAAGAATAGTAGTACTGTTGAAGAGACTCTTGTGTTTTAAAAAGTATTCGCTAGTTACAATCGAAATCTTCTGGGTTAGTTTTACATGATGTGCTGCCACATTTGACCTAAACGTTGTTAACGGTTATGTTCATCTTTTATACATTTGTGCTACTAATCTTCTTACAAGTCGTTGATTTTCATGTAGTGGACACCCTGTTTCCAAGAGCTTTCTATCATTATACCAGCTGCTTTACGTCTTTATTTTTGTCCATAATCGTTTGTAAGCCTATTAATGGTTGAGGTTCAAGTCGGTCTTTTTACGATAAAAAAAAAAAAATTCTTCCTGAATGTTATTGCCACAACTCAATCTCCCGACAGCGCAATCCGCGAAATGTACGCAGGCGACATCATGATAATAATAATATTCACAATCTGAATAATAATAATATTGATGAAGGACATGAACGACACCATGCTGCGCACCATGGCGGCAAGATACACAAGGAAGGTCATCCTTACTCAAAATTACGTAAAGTGCGTCCACATGAGCAACATACTAGTAAATTTGAGGATTCCCATAATCACGATAATGCTGATTCCGAATACACTCGTGAGTCGGCAAACGCAAAAGGCGATGCCGATGGTGAGGATGATGAAGAAACTGCGGATAACGGCATAAGCACTAACGACTTGAATAATACCAAGAATGCGGACGTAGATTTGATACTTTTCAATCGAGTCGCTAAAGTGGGTAGTCAGTCGTTAATGCAATTGATGACACGCTTAGGCAAACTTAACGGTTTCACCACATCACGCGATTCGGGTAAACGCTTCGAAACTGTTCTAATTGGACCACATCGCCAGCGTGAATTGATGATGGAGGTATTGACCATGCCGAAACCGCATGCTTACAGTCAACATTTAGCTTATATAAATTTCACCCGTTTCCACTTACCAAAACCGATCTATATTAACTTGGTTCGACATCCCATCGAGCGTGTTATAAGTTGGCATTATTATATTCGTGCCGAGTGGTATTACAAAGACATGAAGGATAAGTTGGGTGATAAAGCTCCACCAAGACCTTCAGACGAATTTATGAATATGGATTTGGATACTTGCGTGAAAACAAAAAATTTATACTGTCAGTTCAATCAGGATGAGATAATAAATCCATCCGGTGACCATCGTCGGCAAACACTATTCTTTTGCGGGCAAAATAAAAAACTGTGCATGTAAGTAGTTTATAGTACAAAACACAAAAGGCTTTATTTGCAAAGAAGATTTTGCACGTTCACAATCATATTGCAATCAAACGCTCATATGTGCATTAGGGTTGGTCGATTGTAATAAACTTTTGTTCTTAGAGAACACAATTCTCCACTGATTTACCAATAATTTCCCTGAATGAGATGAAAATGCAGAAACCTGTTTTGAGAATAGCTCTTCCTTTAATCCCGAATTTGAAAAATTAAAACGAAAATCATAATATTTTAAAATAATGTAATTTATTAATGATGTTATGTTATTTGTTGATTTTTCTAATTAAAATTTGGCGAACTAATAGTTTGTCTGTTCAGTAATTTTTCTCGATTAACGAATAATTTATTAAATAAGTTTGATTTGAAATTAGAAACAGAAAGTATTAACGGGTTTATAAATATAATTATATAACCAACGATCATTAAGGAAATTTCACGTATTACTTATGGTAATACTTTCCCATATATTTGTAATTTTTCTATACGTACTTATAATTGAGTATATTTAGTACTTGTACTTTGAATTTCTTTCAATTTTCTTTGTGCAGTTTCCTAGTGTTTGTCAATTGCTGTTGAAAGCGAATGCCTTTAAAGCCAAAGATGTGATTAAATTTTGCGGTTTTAGTGATTATGTGGTTAGGAAACTCCACATTGTAAGCTTTTGAGGCTTAGTAAAATTTTTATTTTTTTTTGCCTCCCGCCCTAATGTACATACAAGCATGTTTATTTGCAGTTATGTTATCTGTTTAAGTGTAAGAGGGAAACATTAATTCAAAATCGACTATTGTTCTTCTACACGGTTAAAGGCCCTTCAACTCTGTTGCGGCAATGCAGAAAGCCAAGCGTACAGTAGAACAAGACTATGCAGTGGTTGGAACGTGGGAGGATACAAACATCACCCTATCCGTATTAGAGCAGTATATACCGAAATTTTTCAAACATGCGAAAGTTGTTTACTATAGTAAGAGGAATTTTTAAAATTGTTTACTTATTCAATCTTCAATGCAAATCTCTCAATATTTCAGTGGGTAAAGAGCAATTGTCGAAAGTTAATAGAAATCCGGTGAAACGGTCAGCGAGTCAGGAAACGCGCGAGATCCTTAGCAAGAACTTAACCAATGAAATTGAGTTTTACGAGTTTTGCAAACAGCGTCTATATTTGCAATATAGTGCGATCAGTAATTTTGGAAGAATAGACAATGACGACTATGTGCTATTACCGCAGCACAGTGATGATGATGAGATATACGATGATGAAGATGTGTATAAGAGACAGAATTCAGTTTTATTACTAATACATACATATGTATACGTATATATCCCTAGTATTTTTGTTTGTATGCACTATAAATATTATATAAGAGATTTTATAAAGAAAATATTCACAAAGCTTTTGGCATTCTATTAATTTTCCGAACTCAACTTCGCTCATTTTTCCCACTTCCGCCTATGCATGTATATGAATGCTTCTGAGCTTTAGAGAAACCCATAAAAGCTTTAATTAGGCAAATATTTTAAAAAGGATAACAATCCTGATTATTTTATCTTCACTTTTGCTAAAAACCCGGCGCAGTTACATTCGCTAACGCCAAAGGATGTGAATAACACACAATTTGCTGAGACAAACTTACTCTTGTTYAATCGTGTACCGAAAGTTGGCAGTGAACAGCTGATTGAACTTATTCGTCGGTTGAGTGTGCACAATGGCTTCGGTGTAAGTCGTGCGCCCTTTTCGGAGCCTGTCCGACAACGTCTCGATGAGGATGAACAGGAGGAGCTGGCCAATGAGCTTCTCGGTTTTGGCGAACCCTATGCATATTCAATGCATGTGAATTATATTGATTTCACACACTTCGAACTGCCAAAACCGATTTATATCAACATGATACGTGATCCGGTGGAGCGTGTTATCAGTTGGTTCTATTATAAGCGAGCACCTTGGACTGCTGTGCAAATGTATAAATTAACTAAGAAATTCCGCAAACCGCAATGGTATAAGAAGGGCTTCGAAGACTGTGTTGTGAGTGGTGATCTCGAGTGTCGCTATGAGGTAGACTCCAAATTTCAAAGTTCCGTTGTGGATCACAAGCGACAAACATTATTTTTTTGTGGGCATGATCCAAGTTGCGAGTATGTTCGTTTTCAGAAACCGTTAGTATGGTTGCCATTTTTGAATCTACACAKTTAAAATAATTCCAGACCTTTCAATTCAAACGGGGCCTTACAATTTGCTATGCAGCATGTAGAGAATGAGTATGCYGTGGTTGGTTCGTGGGAGGATTTGAATGTTACGTTAGAAGTACTCGAGCAT
Organism: Bactrocera latifrons; assembly: GCF_001853355.1. NCBI lineage: Eukaryota > Metazoa > Arthropoda > Insecta > Diptera > Tephritidae > Bactrocera > Bactrocera latifrons. Next base: position 339,773 of record NW_017535186.1, read on the forward strand.
TATATACCGCGATTTTTCCGAGGGGCAACGCAACTGTACTATGGTAAATTGAATGCAAAATAGCTTATTTTATTCACAGGACTTAAAAATGATTTAAGCAAGTTAGAAACAATGAGAAAATTATTTAAAAAATTGAGTTTAAAGGACTCCTAGTGTTCATATATATTATACTATATATAATTGAAGAAGATAATTGTAGTTGGCTGCTCTATAAGCTCTTTGCAACTCTTAAAAACAATTATTTATAATACATTAAGTTCAAACAATTATTTTAAATATTAAATTTGYTTTGCATGGATCTTCAATGCTGTAAAGAAAATTATCTTCCTTTAGAGAGAATTATAAAATCCGAAAATACGACCACTTTTGCAAAAAAAAAGATATAATTGAGATCGCTTAAAGAAACATTATGCATCCCTGATGTATCTTCATACAATAYAACTTTTAAGCAGAAAAACTTGGACTCACAAATATAGCATTCTCTAATTACTGAATATTTTTCATAGATGTTGAAAATGGAATGATGTCGACGGCAATGAATGGAAATCCTTGGAAACCGTCTATAAGTGCGCACATAAAGGAACTGATTAGAAAGAATTTTACTAGAGAATATGAGTTTTATAATTTTTGTAAACAACGGTTGTACAGGCAGTATTATGCACTGAAGAATATGTATTCATACAATTATTAAACACTAACAAATATATTGAAGTGAATTAGCAGTGATTTATTGTTCATTTGTCTAAAACAGTCACGGTTTGCCTGAAGTTAATAGGTGAAAGAGTCAGAAGTATTTGGTTGGCTTGGACTTTCGATGTTTTCAAGTCAATATTTTAATAAAAACTGTCGTAATGCAAGCAATACACTGAAAACAATGTAAATCAATAACTATATATACATATTGTTTCTGAATCTATTGCAGCTAAGCCGTAACCCACTTGTACTCACTAGTAGTCATAATAGTAATTTTGCTAGAGTTGCATATGCCCACATACCATAATTAACATTTTGAATTGYATTCGATCTTTTTCGTACAAAAATGTACTCCATGCACCGCATTTCTCAATTTTTTATGAATTTTGTAATAGTTTCTGTGTTTTTAATTACTATAAAAAGCTATGAAAAGTAAAAACATTCCTAAAAATATGACAAAGTTATAACTTAATAATAAAAACTCCTTCACTTATACATACATGTGTGTCTGATCCACACTTATCATTGCTTATTCGACTGAAGTTAATTGCCTTTAGTCATTTCGTAACAACAATGGTTAATAATCAGTGCTACATGGTATAATAGTTGTTAAATCGATAATCGTTACCGATTTATTGGAATTGCAAGCATATTACATGTACATACACATATGTATATGCAAAAGCATTTTTTAACTTGGTTATTAAATTGTGATTGTTTTATAATGAATTCATTAAACGTGGAGGTAATGAAAATGAAAGTACCTCGTATAAGTGWATCGTTAAGCGATATTGTGGGTCATTCGGACAGTGAGCATAAACCACTATTACATACATATGAACCATTGTACATTTATACCTGTTATCTTAAATGAAGATTAGATTTACGTATGTTCTTTTCTCTATAATAACAGAGCACAACAAAATACATTTCTGATACTTCGCTTTGAAATGCATTTTGCGAAGTTATTGTAAGAGTTATGCGTAAGTACAAACCCCTAAAAAATAAATAAACCCTATTGGTACAAGTATGTATTCGCAAGAATAGAGATGTTTATAATTTAAARTAAATTTCCTTAAAATTTAAATTTGAAAACAGTGATTTTTTTTGCTCCCTTATTTTGTTAATAATACGGCTCTGTTACTCTTCATGTTTCATCTGTGCCTTGAATTTATATGACATCTTTCGCCTTTAGAGTTATATAAAACGTTTTGAAAAATACTCAAATATGAAATTAAAAAATATTTTGCTAAGTGTAATTTTATTTTTCAAAACAAGTTAAAATATTCATCATTATATTTTTTGTTGAGCTGCATGTAGATAAAGACTGTAAGAATTTCCATACTAAACCAAATATTTTCTTCAATAACAAAACAAATGCTTTATTTACATTATAACAATACTTTCTTACACTTCAAGTTCTCTTAAAATGAGAGTGAAAAAGTTGTTGTGTATTTCGGTTCGTATAGTATGTCATCAACTCAAATTCGGAAAATTGGCGATTCATTAACATGTAGATTCCTTTCATTCACACGTCCATGGCAATAATTTGTAAAATTTCGTTGAAAAAATTTTTCATGAAAAAAATTTACATTTCTCAATACAACAAGCTCCATGCTTTAACCCCAAGGATGCTAAATAATACCGAAAAAGCGGAAATCGACATTTTGTTTTTTAATCGCTTGGAAAAAGTGGGCAGCCAGTCGATGAGCACACTGTTGCGGGCGTTATCAAGGGTTAATCATTTTGTATATAATATCAGAGTGCGCACCATTGGCAATACGCTTGATACAATTGAAGAGCAAAGAGAATTGGCCAATGAAATTTTCGATTACGGCGTGCCCAGTGCATATACAATGCATAGGAATTTTATAAATTTCACTCAACTTGATATGCCGAAACCGATTTACATTAATTTGGTTCGACATCCAATTGAAAAGGTCAAGAGTGCTTATTACTATATGAGACATCCCTTTATCTATAACAATGGATTGTTGAGAAATCCAAAAAAAAAGACGCAAAGTTTCGAATATTTCGATACATCATTCAACGATTGTGTACGAGCCGGAAAAATACCCGATTGCATATTTGATCCGCATAWTGAGTTTAACGGTGATTGGCGCCGGTTTTCGTTGCATTTCTGTGGAAATAATCCTGTTTGCAAGTACGTATTTTTTCTGTACAGTATATGGCTGCATAGATATAGATTATTGATTTATGTTAAAATATATTTTTGGTAACGACTTTATACCTTATCTGATGCATGTATTTAGGTATCTTTGTGTTAATAGTAATTATATAACCAAGTATTAGTGTAAGTATATATGTTTTATAATAGGATTAGTGATATCGTAAATTCCGAAATATAGTGGAGTAAATTTCGAATGGTTTTTCGTAAGTATTACTTGCATGTGTATAAATGGCTATTTCGTTGCAACCTCAAGATGAAATTTTTGGTCCATAAGTGAGCGACGCCACGCCCATTTTCAATTTAAACAAGTAAGGAAGGGCTAAGTTCGGGTGTCACCGAACATTTTATACTCTCGCATGATAAAGTGATAATCGAGATTTCATTATCCGTCATTTACATATTTTTTTATTTTGCTGTAAATTAATTAGATTAGATCAATTTGTGTACTTTGAGTATTGAATTGTATTTTAATTTATTTTAATTGCATTGAAAAGTTATAGTCCGATCACGACAATTTTTCCACAAGGGATACCTCAGCTCAAATACCGTATTTGTGTAAAGTTTTAACCCGCTATCATCATTGGTTCCTAATGTATATATTCTACAGAGAAGGCATCAGATGGAATTCAAAATAGCGTTATATTGGAAGAAGGCGTGGTTGTGAACCGATTTCACCCATATTTCGTACATGTCATCAGGGTGTTAGGAAAATATTAAATACTGAATTTTATTGAAATCGGTTGAGTACTTCCTGAGATATGGTTTTTGGTCCATAAGTGAGCGACGCCACGCCCATTTTCAATTTAAACAAGTAAGGAAGGGCTAAGTTCGGGTGTCACCGAACATTTTATACTCTCGCATGATAAAGTGATAATCGAGATTTCAGGCGTGGTTGTGAACCGATTTCACCCATATTTGGTACATGTCATCACGGTGTTAAGAAAATATTATATACCGAATTTCATTGAAATCGGTTGAGTACTTCCTGAGATATGGTTTTTGGTCCATAAGTGGGCGTCGCCATGCCCCTGTCTCTTATACACATCTAGATGTGTATAAGAGACAGTTGGTATATATAACCCTATATCTGACTCTTTTAGTTTTAGGACTTATAAACAACCGTTATGTGAACGAAACTATAATACTCTCTTAGCAACTTTGTTGCGAGAGTATAAAAATAAATACATTATGCATTGTAAGTAAATATGAATGTGTGGTTTTCATTATATCAAATTGACAGTAGTAACATTTGGATGAGTCTGTGGTTCCTCCGCATTATAAAACCATTTTTGTAGGAACAACAAACKTGACTCTATTCGCTCGGTAGTCAATGCGGCTTGAAAAGGTTCTCTTTAATCGTTTTGAAAATAATATGAGAAGGGTGTTCATTAGTTTAACTAAGACACTCATTGAAATTGACGCTTTGAAAACTACACATTATGAACTTAGTTACAAAAATTTAAACAAAAATATCTTGGTACTTGAGTACTGCACTTTATTAACAAGAACTTATTTAGTTATTAGAAATTTCAATTAATTCAAACTCGCCACATAAAAACACCAACAATAAGTAGAAGTGCATTACATAATAGCGGTACCATTTCATCTCAGCTCACCTCTGACCACTCCTTCCCATTAACCCACACATGTTTGTACATAATATATACATAAAAGACATGCAAGGATTTACTGAGTCTCCCACTGTTTCCAATTCTTTCTAAAAATATTCATAAAGCTTTACACGTTAAACGCGAAACAACTAAATAATACCAAAAATGCCGAGCTAGAAGTGCTTTTCTTTAATCGCGTAGAAAAGGTCGGTTCCCAATCAATGTCCGATCTTTTGAATGTGCTCTCGAGAATAAATGATTTTGAACCTTACCGTAATGCACCACTAAAGAATGCTGCTATCCTMACGGACGTTGATGTGCAGCGCGAAATTGTTGAAGACATAATTGCCGAAAATGAACCACTCTCCTATGTGGAACATATAAATTGGATTAATTTTACTGAATTTGGTCATAATAAACCGATTTATATAAATTTGGTACGCCATCCAATTGACAAAGTAGTAAGCGCTTACTATTATATACGTCATCCGGCTGTTTTTGCGTTCTACGTGCAAAACGGACATAAAATGGAAGATAAGGAATATTTCGATACGAATATCAACGATTGCATAAGACAAAAGCGTAAAGAATGTATATTTGACTCCCATAATCCGTACAACGCAGACTGGCGTAGACTTGCTATGCATTTTTGCGGCAACAGAGAGATATGCAAGTAAGTGGAAGTTACCAAAAAATGCAACCAAAACTCAATAATTCGGACTAATCATGATAGATAAAGATAAAGAAATGTCCAAAATTTTGTGACATTTACACATATGAAAGTAGTAGTCCTAAAACTCGAAAGTGCATCAAGTAAACATTCGGCTAATAGGTTTTCTGAAGCGAATTAATGCCTGCTCGTGTTATCGAGTTTTGATTGTATATGCAATGTAATTTCTTTTTGCAGCAGTAACGTTATTACCGACATTATGGTTTACTCCTTATGTCATTATGTATTGTATTTAAGTATTAAGTTTTGAGATTTTTAGCCATTGTATAGATATGTATACATACATGCACAGAAAAATGTTCCTTAAAATATTTCTAAATTAACCCTTTAGCGGACAAAAACGAATAAAATTAAGTGCTATAAATAAATTCTTAGTTTGAGTAGTTTCGAATTAGTTTATTGTAATTCAAGATAAAATACATTGCCGTTAAAGGGTTAAGAAAGAATTCGTCTATGCAATAAGTAAAAAAGTCATAAAGGTCATAAACTCCAATTATATTGCAGGCAATTTAATTCCCAGACTACCACACAAATAGCCAAACGTCATATTGAAAGTGAATTTGCGGTAGTCGGCTCATGGGAGGACACAAATATAACATTAACAGTTTTGGAACACTACGTACCGAGATTTTTCCGTGGCGCGACTGAAGTATTTTACAGTATGTTTTTTACTCATTTACAAATAATTTTCCTAACAATCATACAAAATATGTGGTACATTAGAGTGGGTAAAAATACATATAATATTTTAAATTATCTTCCCATACTGATGCGTACGCATATTTATGTGTGTTGGTTTTAGTTTTTTTCTAGAAGAATGTCAAATATAATGAGTTAATTTTCGAAAACTATCCGCTTTTTGAGGAAATACATTAGTTYTTCGTTTGAAGATCATTTTGTGTTTGCTCGAAATCAAATCAAATTTCTTTTATCGAATTTTAAATACGAAAATAATAATTTTTGTCGTTCTAATTTTAGCGTTGATTCTGTTTATAGTATTTTTAATTTGACAAGCTTCTAGATTCGAATAATAGCTGCTAAAGTGCAAAACTGTCAAAGTGCGTAACAACTTTCTCTAATATCGCCTTTTTCTGCACTAGGTGACCCAAAACGTTTTCATAAAAATGCCACACCACACAAGAACGAATTGGATCCGGATATTGAAGAACATTTGAAAGTACAATTCTCTTTCGAAATCGAATTRTATAATTTTTGCAAGCAACGTCTTTATAAGCAATACATTGCCATTAAAAAGGATGAAGTGATGAGACATTTCAATTAGTCCTACACATACATGATAATTTAATCGAACTTTCATTAATGTACAAATAAAACAAGTTCAGGATACCTGCGAATGTCCAAATTTTAAATAAATACCATGAGTATATGAACACAATAAAGCGATTTGACAAGTTTACTAATTTTTCAATATTTTACTACGTTTGGTTGTAGCGTCTTAGAAAATGTATACTTTTACTGTGGACGCTTCTGTATAGATTAATACTRGAATTATTTTTAATCTTTTAACAAAAAAGAATTTGATGATTCAAGTGGGAAAATTCGAATGTTATCCAAAATTGTGTGGCATCATCTGATGTCAAGAATATAATGATAAAATGCTTTATATAGCATTATAAGAGTAACAGTATTGCCATAGTTGAAAAAATAGAATCCAACTATTTAGATTTTACAACAAAACAAAGAAGCCGAATGTAGGATATATTATTCCAAGAATTCTAGCAATATAATATTTACTTTGATACTACGAAGAACTCCTAAAGAAAGCATAGACGCATTCTTTAATGTCAAAGTCGTTGTTATTTTAAATGTTATATTCGCAGCTTTTCAAAAATGCTTATTTCAAAGTATCGATTTATTTTTTAATTTAACGTTTAGTACTTTTGGAGCTCCTTCATATGTGCTTTTCCCAGTTTATGCTGAAATCGCCTTTAACATTTCGTTTTTCGTCGCATTTTTTTTCTTTTTCATATCTACTTATCAATTATTTATATGCTAATATCTTTGAATTATTGGTGGCAGAAAAATGTTAAATAACTTTTCAATAATATCTAGGTTTCAAGAAACACAGTGCATATTCAGATTCGTAATTACTTTTCCTTCACTGCATTTGTTAAATAATAAGAAGAACTATTGYTCTTATTTATGTACGAATCATTTCTCTCTTCCAAACCGGGCAATTTTCATCCACTTAATCCTAAACTGTACATATCTACATTTGTAGTACTTGTGCGTCGCTGCATCTTTCATGACATTCGCAAATATATKTATATCCCAGAAATAATACTTTTAAAAACACTGAATCCGAATGTTGCTTCACAGATTCACAATTTGAACGCACACGATTTGAATAATACCGTTAAGGCCGATTTAGATATTCTTGTATTCAATCGTGTGCCCAAAACTGGTAGCATACAGTTAATAGAGCTAATGCGCACTCTGGGAAAAGCACACAACTTTGAGGTGCAGGTCGATCCGCAGGTTGGCGGCATACGTACCCTGCTCGACGAGTACGAAGAGCAAGAATTAGTTGATAATATTGCGAACTTAGAGGATGGCACTGTCTTTGTTAGCCATGTGAATTATTTAAACTTTTCCAAATATSGCGAATCACGTCCAATTTATGTGAATATGGTGCGCGATCCGGTGGAGCGGGTCATTAGTTGGTACTACTATATAAGATCGCCATGGATATTTGTACCGAATCGCCGCAAAAGTAACAGAGAAATGCCAAATCCGAAATGGGTGAATACAGAGTTCGATCAGTGCGTGTTGAGTGGAGAGAAAGTGTGCACGTACATTGAGGGTTCGGCTATGGAGCAAGTAGGAGATCATCGTCGGCAAACATTATTCTTCTGCGGTCACAATCAGCGCAAATGCACGTGAGTTATGCCAGTTGGAGGTGGTTCAAAAGAAATGCGCACATATCTATTCATTTTTGGTATTTTAAACTTCAGACCCTTTAATACTAAATTACCACTGGAAATTGCTAAGCAAACGGTGGAGAGGGAATACGCTGTGGTGGGCACGTGGGAGGATACGAATGTGACACTGAGTGTTTTGGAAAATTATATACCGTCTTATTTCCGCGGCGCTAAAAATATGTATTATAGTGAGTAAATAATAAATTATTCAAATCAAAACCCCTACATATTTGCGCTTTTACAGTGGGTCTGAATAAAGACATCCGGAACTATAATCCAATGAAACCACACATTAGTGAAGATATCAAAAATATGTTACGTAAAAACTTTACACGCGAAATTGAATTCTATCAGTTTTGTCGCCAACGTCTACATAAGCAATATATAGCCCTCAAATTGAATGATCTTAAGCAGGTTGATAAAGATTTGCAGGAATCACGTGATTTAGCGCCACGAACTTAAATTACATTAACAAAATCACATTAGATTAATTTGTTGTATTAAAAATTACCACATCTTATTCACAAAATAATTCTAATCGAAAATTTATTTAAAAAAAATAATGACATTTTGTTGGGGCTTATTCGGTTGCGGGTTGTTGAGACACAAATTCATTGCTGGAATGCTGAATATCTACCTTATTTTAATTTTACTATTTATACAATGTGTGAAAGCTAAGAATGATATGTTTTGAGACTGAAACTGGTATTGGTCAAATATTTTCTCGCCTCTGCATTCTTTACTCATTTTCTCCGCTCAACATGTGATTAGGAAGCTTGTGAAGATACTCTTCAAAATATTGAATGTAGGTCATACTTTGCGGTTCAGATATGCCTTCACATCTAATTTTGTCTTCTCAAATTATAGGAAACATTAGTTTGAAAAAATTTGATAGTATATATTTTAGTACTCAAATTCTCCACTGATCGATCAAATTGCGATCAACAATTTATTTATTTTTCCGGTGGTTTTGTAGGATATTTCAAAATAGTTTAGTGGCTCGAATCGAAAATGGATCTAATTTAAAATAAGTTAATTCTATCAAATGTGTACCAGTCCCTTGCTAGAATTATAGAATATTAAACTTAAAGTAATGAAGAAAGAAATGCGAAGAAATGAAGGCCTATAAGTGACAAATTGAAAACATATACATAGTATGCTTTGGAACATGGCTTTGTGAATTACTACAATTAACAGAATCTGTTGACAAAATCAGTAATGATGTGTTTAGACCAATAAGGAGTTGATATAAATTTTTTAACATAATTCATCCCTACAGACATCACTGTTTTCCAACGAAATGTGATTGGAAACGGGGAGGATAGTGTTATCTATTATAGTACTAAATTCGGATATTTGAACATATTTATAAATATATTTGAGTTACGGAATAAGTTTTAAAATGATAGTAAATCATAAAAAAATATTTTGAGAAAATAAATAAATTTTTACAATTCTAAACGGAATTAAGAAAATACATCTTAAATTAAATTATAAGTGAAAATTCAATCTAAATTTAAATATCATATTAAGGTTACATTAAGCTACTAATGATTGTAGACAGCTGCAAAATATAAATTTTAGGCCTTCTACTATATTTTTCCTCTAACAAAATTTCTCATAACGGAAAGGGGTATATAAGAGATTTTAATTCTTTTTCATCGATTCACTTCCTATTGTCATGCATATCTTCTAGATAAATATAGTTAGATACAGATTTTATAATTTATAACGGCATTCGAAAATTAATGGGTGCGGTGGCATATCTGAAATAAATAACGTGCTACAAACATTCTTCAAAGTATGCCCACATTTTTTATAGTTAAAGAAACTAAGTGCTGAACGTTTGAATAACACGCGTAAAGCCGAGATTGATGTTATCTTCTTCAATCGTTGTGCTAAAGTCGGTAGCGAATCGTTGCTTGAACTTTTTAACAAACTTGAAGACTTCAACAACCTGGTTATAGAGCGTGAAGGTCTGCTGAGACCTACCAAACGTCAGTTGAAGAAAAAAGAACAGATTGAATTGGCCGAAACCATATCTGGGTTCGATGATGGTTCGGTATATATAGAACATGTGAATTGGATTGATTTCGAAGAATACGATTTGCCAAAACCGATCTACATAAATTTAGTGCGTGATCCAGTGGAGCGTGTAATCAGTTGGTATTTTTATACACGCGGTGCTTATAAGAATGCTATTGAATATCGGAAGGATCCCAATAAACCAATAAGATCAACGCAATGGTATAAAAAGGATTTTAATGAATGCGTGCGAAGCGGTGATCCAGAGTGTCAATATGTGCCATTCACAACCAAGGATTTTACCGGAAATTACAAAAGGCAAACCCTCTTTTTCTGTGGTCATCATGACGATTGCTTGTAAGTGAAAATCGAATAATTGCGATTTTCGATATATTTTTGACATAACAGAACATCTTTATATTAATTTCTATAAATTTTTTCTTGTTTCGCTAGACCTTTCAATTCACCGGCAGCTGTACAGATGGCAAAAGAGCATGTCGAGCGAGATTATGCGGTGGTTGGTTCTTGGGAGGACACTAATATAACACTTACTGTTTTTGAGAAGTACATACCACGTTTCTTCCAGGGAGCGAAAATTCTGTTTGAGAGTATGTGGTTTTCGAATTTTAATAAACAAGTTGTATTTTCAAATATAGCGAACGTCTTCATTTTCTATTATAATTGTWTTCCCGTTTCAGTACATAATAATGAAATAACAACCCGAAATAAGAACAAACGAAAACCTAAAATAGACGCGGATGTCAAAGAAATGATACGTAAGAACTTCACCAACGAGTATGATTTTTATTACTTCTGCAAGCAACGTCTTTACAAACAATATTTGGCTGTGAACCTCAAAAACATAGAGAGCATAGAAAGTTTGAAYTAATATTTGGATTTAATAAATACATAAAGAATAAAAATAAAAATTAGATATTCTTGTTTATATATTAATTCTGTTATTTCCAAGATTTCAACAAGCGTTTTTGATTTTGCGGCTATTTGAAATTATTAGACGGCTTTTTCACATTTTACACATATATATAGTATGTTAATGTTCCACAATAAGAATTCSTGTGTTTTTTATTACATAAGAACTCATGCCATGTTGATTGTGGTCTCAAACAAACACAATCGTTTCATTTCATTACAGTTTCCTAATAAGTAAGTAAATCATTCGTAAATAATACACAACTTAAGCGTTAAAATTTTTAATACTAATATACATATGTATGTATATGTATATGTACAATATGTGAACGTTATTGTTGAAGAGTTGTACTCACATAATTGCGTTCGCACCATATAAAATCAGAGCACTTCGCTAAACACATTTAACTCCGCAGAATGTTAACAGTTACATTAGAATAAGTGTGCATAAAAATAAATATGTATGTATGTAGTATATACTTKTAATAATATAAACAAACAAACTTCATTACTTAAATTAGCTGCGTTCTTTAAGCACCTCATCTCTGAACAACACAAGAAAAGCGGATATAGATATATTGTTTTTTAATCGCTGTGCAAAAGTGGGAAGCGAGTCGATGATCCAATTATTAGGCAATTTGGAAACAATTAATGGCTTCAACCTTGACCGTTTTGGTCCAGGCAAAGGAGCCAGACGTAACCTCCATCCGAGAGAACAAGAGAGAGTTGCCGACTACGTCTTTCGCTTGGGTGCCGGGTCAGTTTATGTTGAGCATATCGCGTGGATAAACTTTTATGATTTTGGTTTACCGAAACCGATCTATATAAATTTAGTACGCGATCCAGTCGAACGGGTGATCAGTTGGTATTTCTATGCACGCAACGCGTACAAAAATGCCTGGGTATTTCGCAAAAACCCAAACGCAAATCTTAAGTCGGCTGTATGGTTTAAAAAGGATTTCAACGAATGTGTGCGCAGTGGAGATCCTGAGTGTCAATACGTGCCATACACATTTGTGGACAGTACAGGAAATTTCAAAAGGCAATCGTTGTTCTTTTGTGGTCAGAATTTAGATTGCTTGTAAGTATAAATCCTACCAATTATTGATACAAATAGATTTAGATGATAACAATATATTTACATCTTTCAAATCGCTGTTAAGGCCTTTCGATTCTCCATATGCTATACAGATAGCCAAGGATCGTGTGGAACGTGACTACGCCGTTGTCGGTTCGTGGGAGGAGACAAATGTCACTTTAACGGTTTTGGAGCATTATATTCCACTTTTCTTCAGCGGAGCAAAAAGCATTTATTACTGTAATTTTTCACAATTTTACTGATTTCACTATATGATTCAATATGATATTATTTTCATTTTGTTTTTAGTAAATAARGCGAGTCTGGAAAATCGCAATCGTAATAATCGGAAACCATTTGTGGCAGAAGATGTGAAACAGATGATACGTAAGAATTTTACAAATGAATACGATTTTTATCACTTTTGTAAGCAGCGGCTCCTCAAGCAATATCTAGCTCTTAATCACAAGGARTTTCCTATTAATTARAATTATATTTAGACTAGATGAAATTTCGTTATAAGAAATAAAATAATATYTTTAAAATGTTGTTGTTTTTGTCCAATTTTGTTGTAATCCTCTTCTTACAGTTGGAACCACCAGCSTAGCCCACGCTATATTCTTAAGAATTTAATGAAACAAAATAATATCTAAGTCAATCCAATTAATTTCGAAATTTCGATCTTCGATAATAGAAGGATAACGATTTATGGTAAAGTAAGGTGGAAAGTAAAATCTGAATGATCGTAAGTTGTCCAGATTTAGATTAATTTTTTGATTTGAAATCATTATGTTTATTTCAAAAGTTAAAAAAAAAACAGATTTTTTTATCGAAATTAGTAGAAATATTGGGGACGTGATGAGAAAGAGTGGTTGAACAACCGCTTTAATATGAAAGGAACCCTGTAAGTATTACGGCATAGTAAGTATTATGCTAAACTGAACCAGGAACTTCTCTTGCTCAACCCTTTTGAAATTTCGAATAAGTGCAATAATTTTTTTAAGGGCACCATGAAATGGATAAAACAAACTTTTGTTGGGAACATTTGTTTACTTAAGCATTTTATGATAAAACATTTAATAATTTCTCATATGTTTTAATCACTTAGATGCAATCATTAAATGCACTAGAGCTGAACAATACAAGAAAAGCCGAATTGGGTATAGTTTTCTTTAATCGAGTACCAAAAGTTGGCAGTCAAACATTTATGGAACTTTTGCGTCGCCTATCGGAGCGAAATAATTTTCAATTTCATCGAGATGCAGTGCAAAAGGTGGAAACGATACGCCTGGCCGATGATCAGCAGCAAGAGCTTGCCGAAGTGATAAGCGATCTACCTGAACCATCTGTTTTTATCAAGCACGTATGCTACACGAATTTTACAAAATTCAATTTGCCCATGCCGATTTATGTGAATGTCGTAAGAGATCCCATTGAACGTGTGATTAGTTGGTTTTACTATGTACGCGCTCCCTGGTACTTTGTCGAACGTAAAGCTGCCTTTCCCGACTTACCGCTACCACACCCAGCATGGTTGAAAAAAGATTTCGAAACTTGTGTGTTATCCGGCGATCAGGAATGTACCTATACGCAGGGCGTGACCGTGGAAGGTATAGGTGATCACCGGCGACAGAGTCTATTCTTCTGTGGTCATGCATACGAATGCACGTGAGAATAAAAATATTGAATTTTATATACGCTTGTGCACAATTATTTTGATTTTGCAGCCCCTTCAATACGGTGGGTGCATTGGAGCGCGCCAAGTTCGCTGTTGAGAGTCAATATGCTGTTGTGGGCGTTCTGGAGGATATGAATACGACCTTATCTGTATTTGAGAAATATATACCACGGTTCTTTGAAGGTGTTCGAGATATTTACCAAAGTACGTATAATATTGAAGTTTGAGGTATATTTGGGGTGTAAGTTTTGTAGCAGCAAGTGACTGCAGGCAGACAATCCTTATCAAGAAGGAAGAAATGACTTTTATCTTTGTCGCTTAACGATCCAGATCAGTGGTGACTTCAGTATATCTTTCATATCAAGACACTATAGCTGTTAACAAGGTGTAATATTTCAAGCATTCTTAAGAAAATGTCAGGTAACAGGTTGCTCCGATTGTCTGGGTCTTGACTTTAAATCAACAGAAAAATACAAATTTACATAAATAAAGTARATTAGTTAGTTTTCGAACATTTTATATATATAGAAACATATGATTTTAGAAGTGGACATGTATAATTRTTCAAATCGTGAATATAATTATAATTACTATATAATAATGATCTTTATTATATCCWGTTGAAAATATTTCTTTGCTTATCGCTTTCGTAGGTAGCGCGGAGTATTTAACGAAGATCAATAAGAACAACTTCAAACCGCCAGTGAGTGAGAAAGTGAAAAATATAGTGCGACATAATTTCACAAACGAAATCGAATTCTATCAGTTCTGCTTACAACGGTTGCATAAACAGTACCTTGCCACACATATTCCACAGAAGATTTTGGCACCTTAAAAACTCGTATATGATAGATGGATTGTTGTTATTGCATTGTTGTACACGAATTGCTGTGCATGGCTAAATGTCAGATTTCCAGTGAGATTTCGCAGAGACATAAAGAGCAAATCTTGATCAGCTTATAGCTGGAATAAATTATAATAATTATTATTTTGTTTTATTTAATTAACCAGTATTATAGTGATTTTAGTACGAAATTACAGTTATATTAATTTTTGTTGAAATGAAAACATATATTTTTTATTAGGTACACATACATATCAGCGAACTTTTGACAAAAGAACTTTTCTAGCTTTAGCAAGTTCCTCTTTAATTATATTAAATTTAATCATTACATAAATTTATAGGAATTAAAGAAGATGGTTCCTTAAACAATATATTAATAATTTGGCAAAGTTGGTGACCTACAATTTATGTAGGAATAAGTTCTTTTACAACTTRCGCGGTTAAAACTGCTAAGTCGAGATAAGTTGTTTTGTCAAAACTTCGTTTGAGAATCTAATGTCACCACACACTCGTAAAAAGTACAACATACATACATATTAACATATGTAGTTTTAAATTGCAAACACACATACACACATATGTACATRTATATGGAAGTAAAATGTAAAAAAAAAAAAAAAAAATTGATGCGAAATTTCTAGTCAATAACTTATAAAAGTTTATCTGTATGTATATATGTATGCACATGACT
This sequence comes from Bactrocera latifrons, assembly GCF_001853355.1. Classification (NCBI taxonomy): domain Eukaryota; kingdom Metazoa; phylum Arthropoda; class Insecta; order Diptera; family Tephritidae; genus Bactrocera; species Bactrocera latifrons. The sequence goes on from NW_017535186.1 coordinate 355,185, forward strand.
GCATGTATGCATATGTTGAAAATACTCAGATTTACTCGAGGGCTAAACCCATGAAAAGTGCACAGCTTTCATTACTTTTGTGGCTACACTTAAATTACATGCATATCTAGATTTGTGCGGATTCGAAAATCAATATKTACATATGTTTGTGTATTTGTGTATGACAATTATCTTTGTCGGAGCAAGAAGAGTAATCACTTTCAGATTGTGTTATATAGATTGAGGCTAATGCATAGGCATATAGTATATCTACATTTGTGTTTATGGATGTGTGTGGGCGAGGGCGAAGTTCGACTATATAAAATAAAACGTATGTATATGTATGATCTTTTTCCAACCATAACTTTCATTATTTGAAAAGGCAGAAAAATAAACAGTGAAAATATTTAAAAMAACATTTTACTTTCCTTTAGACAGATAACAGTTGGTTAAATAAATATGCATACGCACAAAATATTTGAAATTATTATTATGTATTTTAAAATTACGACAAATCAGTAAAACCATTCATATACTCAACAAGACTTAGTCTTCAAATATTAATTTACATTATTTACATTTATTTATATAATTATTTCCAGCTAAAATAGCAATCAATATCACTTATTCTTTAAATGTTGAGCGGTATCGGCTGACATGGCACATTTGTAAATTTTTGTATTTGTAATTCCTGCTTCTTTRTGTTACTTAATAATCAATTAATTAAATGCCGTTATATTATTGTACTTAAAATCARCATGTTTTCTTTACGTAAATGGTGTGGTAAGTGTTTTTTTTAGCAAACTCATCATTAGCATTCGATATTTGGCTACTTGCTTAGCTAATACTGACGACAAGGTAAGGGAATTAACGAATTTCCGTACGAATTTTATGCAATATCAACTTTAATAGACCAAATTCTCAGTCTTACATATGTTTACAAAGTGGGCGAAGAGCAGATTTAAGTCTAAAGAAACGAAAGAGCTGATTGATGCACATATTACTATGATCAAATTGAATGGAGAATTTTTAATTTATACTTCGCGTGTTTTTCGAATCGTTATTTTTTTCCTGTAAGTTGGTAGTACTGTTAGTGACATCTATGTTAAATTTCACGTCAAAATATTCATTAGTATTTGAGATACGCGTCGCTTTGTGAGGCTCTAAAAGTGAATTCCTCGATTTTTACTATATCTGAATTTATTGTACGAAGAAGTGCGATAATTCACCATCTTATACTGTATTGGTTATTCGTGATCATTTGAATAATATCATACCGCAACCACCGCATTCGCCTGATTTACCTTCGTGTAACTTACGGCTTTTCAGCAAATTCATATGACCACTCCGAGGACACCGTTATGACTCAACTAAGAACATAAATTCTGAGTCGAAAAAGGCCCCAATGGCCATCAYGACGGAAGATTTTTCCAAGTGCTAYGATGACTRGAAAATTCGTTGGCATAAGTGTTAACCCTGCAATGATTACTTTGAAGGAGATAAAATGRACAAAATTTACGTTTCAATTTAATCACAGTTATATACATATAAAGTACGTATTGAAAATAACGACAAAAAAAAAAAAGAAATATATTTAGTTAGAATTTCAGTGGTATGCAAAGGTATGCATTTCAATCATTATTAGTAAAGTGTTAGTATATTCGAGGACTACTATTCGAAATAATCATTAGATATTGATTTATTCATTGTAGAGTTATCGAACCGTAACCAATCATGTGATAGTTTTTATTTGAATTTATAGAGATTATACTTCTATTCTCTGCTTTAATACTTGATCGCTTGATATTATGTGACCTATTGAAATTAAAATCGCTGACGTCCTATAAGACCATATTTGCCAAATATACATAAGTATAAGCCTTCAGCATAAAAATAGCCCACTTTCGTTTTAGGTACATATGTATATGCTAAAAAATAATTATAGAAAATTWACAATAATATTGTCTAATCAAAAATGGTATCGGAACGAAAATCTTATCTAGCATTTTTTGATTGAATTTAAAATTAATTTCAGGCTTATTACTCTCTCTTACATACATACATACATAAGAAGGAGTATATGTAAGCCGACAGTTATATAAAAAATTAAACGATGTAGTATTGAGTTCTTTATGCCGGGGGGCATTAAAATCACTACTACCGAAAATAATATTTCATATAGAAAAGAAGGTAGCAAAATAGTCAGAATGTCTTAGATATTAGACAATATTTGTAATTTTTATTACCATTATAATTTTTGCCATCGCGATGTTCTGCGTTACATAAAAACTTGACTACTTTAATAATGCGATTTCAATTTTCAAGTCGCATTTGCAGGAATTTTTTATTGTAAAAAATAAAATAAATTTTTTTAAGTTAAATTGTTTGACCAAGATACTTTTGGTAACTATAATGTATTTTTTTTAAACCTCGGTTTACTTAAAACMATTTACTTTACTCTCGCATGGAAAAGTGAGAGATAATAAATTCGTGTCAAAGTTTTCATTGAGTTATTTATCGATAGCAAATGTTTGCTAAAAGCAACATGCATACAGTTTGCTATTCTTGCTAGTTTCGATAAGCAGCACAAATATTTGAAATATTTTCATTAATTCGCTGTGCAAATAGTGCATATCATACACAAATAGCGTCTGACATGGAATACTGGAAATAGGAAAATAATGGATTATATGCTCTTTCGAATTATCAAAATAAAATATTTATATTTTAGTGGCAACGGTGAAAAGTTTCACACTCATTATTTGTTTTGAACATAAAAGTCACTTGATTCTCTCGCTCTCATTCTTTTACACCACCCTTGTCGTATTCGTACCGCTGCTACCTTTGATTTGCACTCGTATTTATAGAAGAGCAACTGAGATATGAATGCGGAGTACGCTTAAAATACTCATAACTACAGTGCAAGTGCAAAGGTTTTTGCAAATATTGGAATTGTTTATAATCGGTGTGATACGAGCACATAAACAAATAAATATGATAGTCATTTCATAGGTATGAGTACATCGTATATGAAACTCTACTTAGTTGCAGCGTAATGCCATTATAGTGAGAACACACAATTATTATCCGAATGCTAAAGTTGAAAGCGAAAGTAAGGAGTGCAGTGGCCATCGAGAAATGAACATGCGTATATAGTATGTTAGGAGACACGATACAAGTTCGAGGCAATTGAGAGTGAGACCGTCGACCTACCGGACCGCACCGGAGAGATAAGAGCACACAAGTTAACTCAAACATAAATGATTACTACAAATGTAAGTTTGTTTGTATGTACAAATGCAAATGGCACTGTAGCGCATTTTTGGTGAGCAGCCTTGTGCGCTTTTCTTAAAAACATATGTGTATAAGCGCCCACTCAAATGCCAAATTTCGTTTGAGAAAGTTTAGCGCTTATACTTAGAATGGTACCTGTGGCACGTACCACAAACTGCATATGTAACTACATACATAAAAGCCGCACGTGAATAATTGTGCCAGTTGGTACTGTATGCTGCCGACATATACATAAGTCTCTTTTGTGTTGTTTTTCTACATATGTACATACAAATATTAAGTATAGCAGGTGTTGTGTTAATTTGTATCTGAACAAATCTAATTGGGAGTATCTAAAGTCTGTGCTCGTGCCGAATGTCAGAAGAGAAAATTCACGAAAAAATCAAAACAAAAAAGTTATATACATACATACCTACYTACCGAAAATCAGTGAGCAAACAAAATGAGATACAAAAAATAAACGGAGAGCGGAGGACTATAGATGACGCTAAAGCAAGCGCCGTGGATTCATATACCAACGAGCCATACCCGTCAAGTTGCGCGCTACGACCTTGCAATACCCTTGAATGACACTCTTATTGTGCGCACCGTGTCCAAGATGAAGACGAGCACACAAGCGACGCAACGGTAGAAGTCAAATATTAAAAGTGAACTTTGTGTGTTTTTGCCTTTTCGTGTAGTTCATGCGTTCGCTTATTACAAAAAATAATAATAAAAGTAAAAACAGAAGAAAATATTGATAAATGTGCTAAAGAAAATAAATATCAATTAAAATTGATTAAAATAAAATGTACTACAATATAATCATAAACGTTTACAACTGGCTGCTTTAAATCTGTGTCAATTCACTTGAGAAATTTTACGCAAGGTCAAAGCTAAAATCGTAAGGTGGACAACCCCAAATGCTTTGTACACATGTATAAGCATAGTTGATAATAATAATAATAAAAAAAAGTAAAAAMTAAAATCCAAAACATACTCGTTAACTCGTTCAAGTGAAGCAGTGTCTCTGTTAAGCTATCATTACATTTTTTTTTTCGAAATTGAGCAAGTGTTATTAAACAAACTAATTGTTTTTTGTTTTGATAAGCGCACGAAAACTATTTAAACATAATTATAATAAACAAAGAAAGCTTATCTCGAATTACAGGTACTTTTAATTTCCTTAACCGGGTGCAGCAGACTCGTCGCCAGAGACAGTGTGGTAACAGCTACATACAAATGTGCTTGGAATATGAAAATATAAACTTCAAATTTAAATTTTTGCGCTTTGTTATGTCTTTGGCTTTGTCACATACAACTAACTGTATATGCATATTAGCATATATAGTACATAAGTGCGTAAACGAATGTTTATAGGGCAAAGGGTCATCGCTTTAATTAATCCTAATTCTCTATCAATTTGAGATTTTTTTGTGCAATTTATAATGCTATTTTTAAATGCTGAAAATTTATTTTAGTTTGTATTATGTCTGTTTGTATGTCTCATGTGATGTGTATACATCTGAATTTGCACATAAATACCTACATATGTATGTATATAAAAACACTTAGTATATATGTATGTATTTATATATATACGTAAGTGTCATTTTCTTATTTTGTGTATGTGTGTGAGTATGTTTTTGCTATTTTGTTTTGATTTTTAACCGCCTTGTGTGACCGCAAGTTCCACTAATGGAAAGTTATTTGTAAAAATAGTAAAATATTAGCTTTGTCATGGAAGCAGCTGTGAAAATTTAATAATATCACGCGGCTCACAAATGACTTTTTGAAAAAAAAAAAATAAATATTATTATTATAATAAAAATAAAAATTTAGCATTGAAATAATTTCATTAATAAATTTTCATTTCAAATTGGCGACTATGAAAACTCTTGCCAAAAATGAGTTACTTTTTAATTTTTTATCAAGTAGGAAATCTGAAAATTTTCTGCGCAGTGAAATTAATTAATCGCTTTGAATGGTAAGGACAAGCTAGGTGGCGGGTGCAATGTGACAGCTGATTTCATATTGAACCGGAATCTGCGCTGCCAAAGTTTCACACAGAAGTACATTGCACATTTACTCACATCTAGTATGTGTTTGTATATACTCAGCAGTTTATTTATAAGCATACACATATCAGAAACTTTTCAATATATATACAACATTTTGTTTACAATTTACAGTAGTTATTTTACATAAAATAAAACTTAACCGGGTTTCAATCTAGCAATGAAACGACTAAGGTTAAAATGCTACAATTCATAAAAACACAAAGATTTTTGAAAAATCTTAAGCGAAATAGTGTTTAAATATGTTTATTGAAATATTTGAACAAATTATTCACATTTTTACCAGAAAGTAAGACTATTAATTCATTTATTTAAACAATCAACTCTTTAATTGTAAAATTGTTATATTTTTTCAAATGCTTTTGAGAAAAAATAACGCCATAATAATAAAAAATCACTCTCACTCAATAAAATTTCTTTGACGAACGTAAAATATCAGTCTAATTGCAAGAAGTAGCATGGAACCTTTTAAACGTAGTTAGTTTTATAATTTTAGTTATCAAAATACTTAAAGCGAATATTATATAATATAGAATTCTGGAATACTAATATATTCTATTTCTAGAAAAACTAACATTTCAAACCATTTTTCGCCAATCGTTCTCCAGTTGCCTTGTAAATGCCATCAACTTTTAAATGCCTTAATACTATATTGAGAACAAAACTGTTATTGTCATATTAATTGGGACTTAGACTTTGATTGTTGTTATTGTTAAGTTTCTCTCTCTCACATGCTTTACTTCTTTCCTTTTGTAATTAAAAATAATTTGTTTATGATTTAATTCGCTCAAACTCAACAAGTCAATAAAGCGTGGCTTGTTAGGTACATACATATTTTCGCTTCAACGTAGTGTGACAAATTTCACTTCACGTGATGGGCGAATTTTAAGCTGACCACATAGTGAGTACAATGAACGATGCAACAATAATAGCAAAGTCAGATTTATCAGATTTACGGAAGGACGTTAGATCTGTAAAAAAATATAACAGTCTGTGAAGGTTTACCAGATAAACTCGTCCTTATTCGATGTTTATTTTATTAATTCACGCAATTCATTTGAAATTTTAGTACCAAAATATTTTTTAAAGTTCAAAAAGTATTAACAATAATTATAATCATTCCACAAATAGGGAGTACAACAGCATAGCATAAGCTTCATTTCCATAGAAGTAAATGAGAACAGTAATCATTCTGTATTGAAATGCTTTGTCGAAATAATTCATATACKCGAATATGTCCATATTCGGGTTGTCAGCTGATATGCCACGCAGCGAGGAATGCGGCTGTCAGCTGCCAGCTGTTAGCTGCCGAGTGACATGTCAAAATGCTGTCTATTGTTATTTGATTARATGAACTGTGTGAAGGAAAATTATTCAATTGGCGTTATGTAATAGAGGCTCGTTACCGTATGCATGGCATAACGTCATATTCAGCATTAAGTAAWATATWTTCGTATAGGCTAATTTTTATTACRAAGTAACCATTTCATATTTGCCTTTATGTCATTGCTTCATGTACGGTATACTCTGGATAAATCRTACTTGCCATATTAAAAATAATTATATAGAAATTAACAGAAAAAATAGTTAKTTGGAAGTTGAAACTCGGTTTTGTTCCTGTTGGTAAAAACTTTGAACTGAATAATTTTTTTTAATCAAGTGTTTAAAAATTTCACTCTCAATTCAACAAGGGAGTCTTTAAGGCGCTTTTGTTCTCTACACAGCCGATAACAAAAAATGTGATTTTTTACGATTAACCCAGTTTCTGAATACAGTGCATCAGAATGGATGTGCTACCATTTTAATTTTCTTATGAGCACTTTTCATAAACTTCTCTGATAATCAATAGATTATCATCATTTTGTCGTTCTTTACGAAGGAAGTTTGGAAATGTTTTTATTGACTAGTTGTTTTATTAAGTCATGACAGTGTGGCTACAACAGAGCCACACAAATACAAATACAAGTAATTACAGCATGTGGATTTAAATACCTTATAATAAGGCTTCGTTTTTATACTCTTGCAACATATTGCTTCAGAGTATAATAGTTTTGTTCACCTAATGGTTGTAGGTATTACCTAAACTAACCGAGATAGATATAAAGTTATGTATTTATAAATAMTCAGAATGACGAGATGAGTTGAAATTGTAAAAATTTATAAAATCGGACCATAACCCCGCTCACTCACAATTTATCGGTGCTATTAACCACTACTAAAAGTGTGATRAATCAATAACACAAAATTTTAACAGGAGCCGACGTGCGTGGCACCGCCCACTTTTAAGTGAAGTTATATATTTCGGTACCTGACCGACCAATTTTAACCAAATTTGGTAGATGACATTCCTCTCGTTTTACTATTGGAGTACTCACAACGTGTCATGAAACATCGTAAAATAATAAAATCATAAATTCTTATACTTCTTTGAAAAATTTGTTTTCATATTGCATACTAAAATAAGTTTACGAAAATGTACGCTATGTTTTCTGATCGTTATAACGTATAACATTGTGAGACTATGTGAAACCCCTACATTCCATATAACAAAGTTCTACATTCCATTTGATTCCTTCAGTTTCCAGTATATAAATAAAGAAGCAATCAATTTAACGGATTAARGCATTGTATGCACAGTATTTTTGAGTTATGCCACTTGTGAAGAAAAATTATCCAAATTCAACCAAAACTGTTCAAGCCACTAGGTACAAGTTGCTGGAGTATAAATCTTCGGTTGCACYCGTACAGAGCTCTTCCTTACTTGTTTTATTATATACACACAAATTTATTCGCATATATATGTATTTCCTTTTAGGTTAATGTGGATGTATAAACTGACTTGCGAGGGAATGATAATTCTTTGCCAAGAACTTGTCTTCACGATAAATACCAAAATACTACATTTATATGTAAATACATATGCTAGAGACTTATATGCATATTTTTATTCCGGCAAGTTGCTCTAAATCGCATATGTATGGTATAAATACGCACAAATAGGTAGACAGAATGTATGTGTATGCAAGTCACTAAAAGTTCCTTTTCCATGCGGTTTTTAAATTAAGAGATTATTTCGCCTAATAAATAACAGACATGTATTAAGTATCTACACACATATATGCATATATGTACATATACATATGTACATGCAAATTCGATTGCACCGATTTTTCATATTGAGATAACTAAAAAGCGAAATGAAAATTATTTATGAGCTATTTGGCTGTCTGTACGTTAACAATTGCGCTTCGCCATTATTTACAAATAAACCTACATTTGTATGCGCCCACAAAAAACCCACAATGTATAATATACAATATAAATACCTACTAAAAAGTAATCTTAATTAATTTGCTTTATTTTTCCTTTTCTTAACACGAGCCAAGCCACTAAGTTAGAGAGTGAAATATTTTTAGCTGTGAAGAGGAGAGTGTGGTCAAAAAACACAAAAACAAAAAATAAAAACAAAATCAAWATTCGAACGCACCAAAAAGTCGTTGTTGAATTTTCTTCGATTTTCATTTGTTTTTATTGATTTTTGCATTATTTAATGTCTCGTTGTATAATTCATATGCCAATTAGATTACAAGTTGTTATCATTAGCGAATGCATTAAGCATTAACTTGCTCATAATTTGATAATTTTTTTTCAGTTTATATAAGCATGCATCTGTTTGARGAGTGATTTCTCAAAACAAGCGCAGTTTTAGGTTATAAACGTTCTGATTTTTAAAAATAAGTGCAAGCATCCTATTATTTGYTTTCGAGTTTTAAAGACTGTATAAGAGAATATATCTGTGATTAGAAGGCTGGGTGTAGCTGTAGTTCAGTTAAGCGAGAAATAAGGAATACTATATAATATCGAAGTTGTACATTTTATAATCCCATAAGCTATGCTTTCGTACTGAATATCAATTCTAAGGGACGAGTTTAAAATTGGTACTCAAAAAGCAAAGATTTCCTCCAATTGCTATTCTCATACTCATTATTCAGAAAATTGAGATTAAATTGGATATTCTGTATTATATTCTTTTTACTAAACAAATAGATTCAAATCAAGCTATTATGAATTATATAATTTAGAAAATTGGCGAAGCTCAAACTTAACATTCGTATAGCTTTTAGCTGTGAACGTGAAGAACGTGTTAACGATTATTAAATTACTCGAATATTTTATAAATAACATGTCTTTTTATATATTTCTTTCAGATCGTGATTCTGGTTAAGGCCAATGAACGGTCCCGGCGATATTCCTTTGAATGAGAACAGTGGCACCCCTGACCCAAAATCCTGCAGTATAATATCTGTAATTCCTACATTAGGCATGTCATCATGTCGTGGTAGAGCCGAGGCTTTTGCACGTAGTTTATCATCGAAGTTACGTACATTGGGCACACAGGTGTGTTGTGCTTAATATCTACAATAGCAAATATTTACACAAGTTTGTTAAATATATTTTTATAGAATGACGATGGCGAATTATCGCCTGAGGAAGTGTCGATAATTAATGAAAATAACACAACCAATACATGGAAAACCACAAATGAATCCGCGCAGGCGGTGACGGACTTACAACCGCTGCGCCATGAATCCGATTCGTTCTTTGATTTTGACTGTGAGCTGGAAAGTCCAGGTAGCCCTGTGGATGAGTGTGAATATTTGCGACTAATAGAGACAGCATCGAATACACCACACAATTCGGCGGCAGAGTCGGGATGTGTTTGTGCGTCGACCTCGAGTAGTCGCGGTTCCACAGATGTGCAGTACTTTGATCATATACACAATGATCAAACGATAAATGCCGCACCTGAATTTTCGCCTACACTACACAACGGCTATGGCGCGAATGACCAAGTCCATGACCACCATGATAACGCGTCTACAGAAAACAGCAAGAATGAGGACGATGTCGACAATGCAGCGGTTGCAAATAAGGAACTATCCCAAGAACCTTTGGTGGAGGTGCAGAAACATGATGAAACTTTAACACCTGTGGATTTGGCAAATATACAAGATGATATTATCAACGAACTGCAAGAACATAGYGCACGCATTGGAAATATTATTGAATCCATGCAAATTCAAGCAAATAGCGAAAACAACAATACTGCTTCCAAAACTTTGCATACTAATCTCTCTAACGGTGACACTGAAACTGATGCACACAGAAATCTTGACAATATAGAACAATTGCATACACAAACGACTGAAACTAGCAATACGGAAAAAACCGCCCAAACCGAAGTACAAATAGGGTTAGACACAAACGAGTCGACCCGTACAAGCACTCAGGAACCAACTGAAACTAAACAACTGCACAACAAAACCAAAGATGAGAAATCCACATTCGATGGACACGAAGAGGATGAAGACGATTGTCGGCCGCAACGTGTGCGCCGCTGCTCATCACTGAAAACCGGTAAAACACCACCGGGTACACCAGGTCGCAAGAAAATTGTGCGTTTCGCAGATGTACTAGGTCTCGATTTGGCCGATATCAAAACGTTTCTCGACGAAATACCAACCATACCGAAATCTGCATTTGAAGATTTGGAAGTGTTGGAATCGGAACCGCCCATACAGCTCGGACCGAAATCTGATAAGTTACTCATGCCGCTCTTTCAACAGCCCGGTGGACTGCCGAACTTTTTAGATCTTGTACGCGAAAAACAAGTTTCATTGGAGAACGCCGCAGTAACGGATCACATCAATCAGACGATTACCGGAACTGTGCGTGTACGCAATTTGGACTTCAACAAGTCAGTGCACATACGTTATACGCTGGATAATTGGCGCAGCTATGCCGATCTGCAGGCAAACTATGCTGAAAACTCTTGTGACGGCTTTTCAGATAAATTTACCTTCTATCTTTTTGGTAATTCTTTGCAAATTGGTCAGCGTATTGAGTTTGCTTGTCGTTTTCAATGTAAAGGCCAACAGTTTTGGGATAACAACTATGGAACTAATTACTGCTTCCAATGCTTGCCAGCGTCAAGTCCTGCTAGTGCCACCACGCATCCAATACACGTGCACACGACTACAAGTCACACAGCTGGGTTGTTCAGCCCCACGGTCGGTGATGCATGGTGTAGCTCCTTCTACTAGGCACCTGAGACATATTGAGAGAAAAATGTTAAAAAACCAAATACATATATATATATATATACATACAATGTTATTAATACTGTGAAGCTGCATGCAAAGAAACACACACACACACAAGTACACGAATATACAGAAACACACATATATACACTTAGTTAAAAAATCAGGGAAAATACTCTCAAGAATCCTACTAACTTTCCACCTACATACATATAACAAGTGAATCCACCCTTACAAAGCCAAAGAACAAGCAAAATCACGAACGCTACATTCATATAAACTTATTATATGTATGGAATTATGTATATTTTTTGTAAATATTAACACAATATAAATCTACGCACATGCACTAGTATATGCACACATACATAAATACATAGATACGAACTAGAAAGCATATTCTGTATTGGCGAACAGATGCCTAAAGACTAAATAATTTTAGCAATTTACAACAACAACAAACTACAGCCGGTTAGCAGCCTTTAATATACTCTGCCATATATGTGCATACATATGTATTTATATGAATGTGCCTATCGAGTTATTAGCTAATAAACATATGAATTTTCCTATATACATATACATACACATGTGTTTGTATGTGTGCATGTACATACGTGCGTAATAGCGAAAAAAATTTATCAAAGAAAATCTTTTTGAAAGAGAAAGTTTAAAATTACACCTACACAGACAAATATAGTGAAATGTGGAGCTGTTAGAAAAATCTCCCTACAAATGTTGCCGTTTTGTATAACAAAGATAACAAAAAAGTGATCAATAAAATTAAAACTAAAGTAAAACTAATAACAGTTATGGTTACAAAATTATGGATTGAAAACAAAACATATACAAGAAATTGTGTGAATTATTTATCGAATGCAATAATACTATACATACATATTTATTTATTTTTAATTTAAAATAATTTCTGTTTTGTAGTAGTTTTATATTTTTATTTTAAATTGACGCAATTTTTAATTTTTATTGTATAATTAAATATACACATTCATAAATCTGAATCATTGGCTATTTCGTAACTATTGGAATCAACCTTTTGCTTTCTAAAGAATCATATATGTACATATGTATATCTTTATATGGTACTGGCGACAGCCTGCAAATGGAGTAGTCGGGTTCTAAGTTGGGTTAAGGAGTTGGGGGCTTAAGAGCAATATGTCCATTTTATTTTCCAGAAATATGTTGGAGATTTCAGCCCACCTGACGACAAGCAAATGCGCTTAGTTCTTGTTTGCTTTAGTTAAAGATTTTTTGCTGCATTGTACTCAAATCATTTCCATATTTTAAGCGGAAAGCAATTCTCTAAATATTATATCATAATTCGACGATTAAGTACACCTCTCATTTACGAATATACATATGTATGTATGCTTTTCATTTTGTTTATTTGCACGCCTAATTCGTTACTTTTACGATAATTATWTGCCAATCTGTTGACATTTTATCTTTATCGCATATTATTGGCATGTGTGATTAGCTCTTATCGCATCTAATCGATTTAGAAATTATTTCATTTAGTTCGCTTTCCTGGCATAACACAGTTAATAGCCAAAACATTTTTGTATTTATACCCAAGTACACGCAATTGAGCGTTTGGCAGGTAGGCGTAGGTCAAGTGGATGATAACGCTTTACACACATACATATCAGAATCATCAAAGAATCTGCAGCTGTCTGAAATGATTGAAAATACCGCTGAGAAAAAAGCATAATTATAAATATTTTATGCACTGACTCTCCTAAAACGATTCCAAAAGGCAAGTATTACACATATAAGTCTAGCAGAAGGAACCGCTACACATTTGAGCATGGTACAATCGGCAGTCTGACTGGTTGTTACCCGGTGGTCGTTCCAAGCGCCTGAACATACTATAGTCGACTGGTAAGATTTTCGTATTCGCATTCATCAATTTTCAACGAACCTCGAACATTGTAAAACAATCAGTAAACAAAGTGAAGTGCTCTTGGTTCGATGGTATGTCGAAATAATGTTCCAAAGAGTTTTCAGTCCATATAAATAAATTTAATTCTCCATTTTCCATTAGCATTTTAACATAACGACGCTCCAACTTTATTTAGTAATGAACTTTTGCAATATTTTGGGCATACACTTTCAGAATAGGCTTCTTCTGCGTCGGATTTCTAAGCATTAAAGACGTCACGAAAGGCATTCTCCGGAACAGCCTTGAGAGCCGAGATGCATGCTGCGTGGATCCTCTCCGTCGTCTCGAAATGCTTGCCTTTTATCGCCCAAGGAAATCAATAAAAAATTCGGCGGTGCGGCTGCGAAAGCGTTTGTTAGGTAGCTGTTCACAAGAAATGCGGTGTGAACCGGGGCGTTAGCGTGGTGCGACTTCCACTCGGTTGCGATGTATTTTCGGACCCGATTGACCCTTCGGTTGAGACTTTTGATGACTTCCTCGTGAAACTTGGCGTTGACGGTTTGTCCAGGAGGAACAAATTCACGGTGGACGATGAGAATCGTTTTCACTTTGGATTCCCTTATTCTTCCCTTTTTGGGGCGAGGAGACGCCGGTGTGTGCCACTCGGAAGATTGCCTCTTTGTCTCGGAATCATATACAAAGATCCATTACTCGTCACCTGTGATAACGTTATTCAAACGTCTCTGTCGCAGATTTACCGATTTTCACRTAGAATTTAATCGCGTACCTCGGCTATATTGAAAGCTGCATTTTCAGCTTGCACCACTCACAGAAACACGTCGCGCGAAAATTTTTGTGCTGGCTCTTCAGCTGCTCGGAAACAACTGACCAGCTATGTRGGACAGTTGTGGCGGAAGAAATTTCATTGATCAGTCCTATTAATTTCCGGGCAAATTCTGTATTGTTCCATATTGTATTGTTGCGCATGTGTACAACAGGTATATTTTATGAAGGTTAGCTTTTATAACATTTTTGCTACTTCATTTCTGGCGCTCTGGATGAGATATACATATATTGTACTTGCAGCAACGTTTTATTGATGATGAAAGATAAGTAAATATCAACGACTACAGAAAAGGGATACGTTTATCATCAAATCATTATATTCAAGGCAATTGTTTATTTACTTCATTCAATATCTAAATACAATACTGTATCAGAGAGATCCATATGGTATAAGTAAACTGATGTACACGATGCTGTACTTAAATGAAGATCTTTACTGTTTACATTTCATAGAAGTATTTAAACATTTTGTATTCAAGTAAAAGAAACTACGTCTAAAAGTGCTTGCAATGCATATGTATGTATATGTGCGTGTGAACTTGCTTGGTTTGGCATTTTAGGTGTCTACACTCAGCCATCTGCAGCAATTTTCAACTGTTCCAACGACATCCATTCTGGCTCTTCAATTTAGAATACATGTGCTTTGGGTTTCCCAGAATTTGCGAAAACTAAAAAACATTGCCATAAAATATTACTCAAAACGCTTGTCATCAGTATTAACTTACCTTTGCTTTATAAATTATTTGTTCTCCTTTAACATTAAGTAGCTACTACACGAAGCAAAAGAACTATAATCGTTAAAAAGAGCAACACTGCTATAACAGTAAAACGAAAAGCAATCAAAAGATCCATTTAAACTTTCAATGTTGTTTGAATCGGCGTTGCTACTGCGAAGGAAGAAATTATTTTTTTATAATTTCAAAATACATTGATTTGACTTTTCTTTCCAGACTTTCAGGTTTGAAATTTCAAAGCAATTCAGAGAAGGGGTGCATTATTTTGCATGATTTTTTTTTTGTAAAACTATCTAGAATACATTTGTATGCTAGTTTTTAAGGAATATTTTTGAAATTGTACATCTGACGTCGATTTATGGATCGATTATGCACATTTTTGGCATTATGTTATGGCTTTTAGCTTCTGCAGCAGTAAGGAAGAAGACGAAGTGAAAACAACTCAACAACTTCCTTCTTGACTCTTCCGCGTTATGGAGGTCAAGGTTTTAACACTTGGGAGCGCATAYCTTCAGACAGGAGCTCTTCTTTWTATGGCTTYACAAAGGGCCACATATAGCAAGTGCGATCTCTCTAGATCAGCCAAAAGTTAARTGAACAACCGAAAGTTAGAATATCTAATCCTATCATCTAAACTTTGGGCGGTGATATAGCAAGACTTTTGCTAGCAAACAGTTCTCAACTAATTTTATTTCATAATCTGAAGAAACAACGTTGCAATGACGATATTAGTTTAGAACTATTATCTGATGGATACCAAAAGCCGAATAAGTGTTCGGTAAAACGAACGTTGTGACAGTCAATCTAAATAGATCGAATAACTTGTGACAACATAAAAACATAGATTTTTGAGAATAAAAAAAAGAAGTTGCTGTATCGATTCTTTTGAAAATTTCTTCGTCCCAAATGCGGCAATTTTGCTTGCTCACGTATTGTTTGAKTCAGAAATKAACCTCATCGCTGAACAAAATTTTACTCAAAAACGCCAGATCTTCTTGGAACTTGAAAGCGATGTCGTTTGGGAAGGTCGATCGGCTWCAGTTCTTGCACAAGCTGTATTTTGTACGCCAAGTCGTTCCATAGGCCGMGTTGCTGCGAACGGCGCCGAATCGACCCTTGRCGGTCCCAGCACGGCTGTYATATTTTCTTCACTCCCATAATGAATTCCGGTTGTCAAGATGGGTGATGGTGTTGCGAATAGTACGCATATCAGTCCGATTATGTTGACCATAATTTGAGCGATGGATTATTTGTCTTCGTACACGCTTTGAAGTAAATTAGACTTTCCTTCAACAACAAAAAGGAACTAAAATAATTTTGTATTTTTCGTGTGTTTTTATTTGCCTATTTTTTGTGATGTTTTTTTTTTATATATATGAACTAGTTATTATATGTTTTTAAAACATTTATGCTGGAAACATCGTTTTTTCATATTTTCTAAGGTTTGGTTATCTACTCGTAGGTGTGGTGCATTTTTATAAATAATGATCTATTTTATTTAATATAACAGACCAAAGTTGTCGTTACCCACTTGTGCAGGGATTTACATTATAATCGTACGTACGTACGTATGTATGTATATATATATATATCTATACATATGTTTCAGTGTATGTATATATATATAAATGTATGTATATAGTAATTGCTCTCATTTGCTTTGCATTTGCTGCAAATGTATACTTATATGGCTATACTTTCAATAACTTATTACATACCTGCTAATGTACATACGTACTTGCGTGCAATGTGTTATTTAATATACTAGTATGTATGTATGTATGAATGCATTTATTTATGTAGTATGTTAATGTAAGTCTTATTATATAAACTGTCTTTATTACGTATAACATAAGATTTACATACGTGCTTCATCGTCACAACACTTTCGAGATTTCTTTTGTAATATTCATATTCGTGTATGAATATTTTCTCTTAAGTGAAAAGGGCGGCGATGGCAAAATGATGGAAGATTTAGGGATGACCTATCGCGCAGATATATATTGTATATGTATATATGTATGTATATGAACTTATAAATGCAAATGTGATTTATATATGAAAAGAGTTAATTACATGCTGTTACCAGATTAAAGAAATAACCAATACTAAATTAAATGTTTTATGAATTAAAAAATTTGAAGTGTTCTTAATATTGTAAAATACTTTCAAGAAATTATTTGACATTCTTCAACAGTAGTTGTACCAATTACTAGTAGATTAGATTAAGGATAATGAATCATTCTAAAATTATAAATCTTTATATGTATTAAAATTTTTTGTATTTATTTAACCTCTTTATATGTTTTAATAAAACCTGCTAATATCCGTGTATCTGGAATAAATTTCATCATTTTGCCATCGATACCCTWACACATTAAATCGTGTGTTTTTATTTAATTATGTAAGTGCCCTAAAGAATATATATTCTACTACTCTTAATTATAACTAGTTCTTAATTAAAGTTGCATTTGCTTTTTGGCCTTTCCGCGGGACAATAAGGGGCTGCCTCTCTCTGTTATACACACAATAAAATTTAAATATAAAACAATTTTAACTATAAAGGCAAGACTGCAGTTTTTTTAAATTATCAAATACAGTAAAATTACCCACTACTTTTACGAATAATGTATATATTTTTGTTGAAAAGCACATAAAAATGTTTTTCGATACTAAAAAATAACGTTTTTTATATGAGTCGGTAAATTTGGAAACTAATTATAGTTAATTTATATATTTTTKTGAAGAGTGTACAGGCTTGTGTCTTACTGTAAAATAGAAAAAAAACTTATGCAAGTATTACTTACAATTAGATAATAAGTAACYAAGTTAGTAAGTTAGTAATTAGTTCTTTTAGTATACATAAATGCAAAAGTTACACTTTGCAGTACAGTACTTTTGAGTCTTAAAACGCTCTTGACTCACTTTATTAAAAAATAAGAGAAAAAATTGATGACTTGAAAGTATAAAAAGTTGTMTTAACATATTCTAATAATTTTATTATTATTATTTTAGGCTTAAAAATAAAGCTTTACTAATTTTTGCTTGACGGCTTCATGAAATTATTCATTTATCAAATTAAAATAAATAAATATAATTTAAAAAATATCGTTTTTAAATAAATTAAGCTATGTATAAAGACAATTTGGAAAATTATATATTTTTTTCAATAAAGTGTTCATTTATTATATCTGCAGAGATAATAACTTTATACTTAATATAAAAAGTAATGAATAAAATATCGAACGAGTCAAAAACTATCAAAAGTTTCGAAAAAAGTTTCAACATTAGGCTAGTGAATGACAAATTAAAAGGTTTTAACAGCGATTTTGATTTAAAATACATACCAATTCATGAAAATATTGTAATTTCTTAAAATTAAATAAAAGGGAAAGACAACTTATTCATTTATATAAAGCTTCTTACGAATCAGACGTGTTTTTGTATTTACAAAAATATTTCGATAAGGTTACTCATACGCGATGTAGACCATAAACAATTATTGTATATTAAATAAATGTTGTATGAAACTGTTAGATACAATGGACATTTTCTTACGCATTTTAAAAATATATTCAAAATAAATCCTAATTNCCAGTAAAGAAAAATAAAATTTTCAAAAAAGTGGTTTGACAGATTTTCATCTTAATCTAACCAAATTTGGTTTTCGAGGTCTCTACCTCTTATATAATTATTTTGAAACTACCACACATATTTATGGTGACCGTAGTGTTTAGAAGCGTTAAAATGTTAAACTCATTCGGGTTGGAGATAAAAATTAGCATAAATAAGCCCATTTCTTCCAGTGCTATGTAACCCATCTACTTACCGTGATACCACCCGTGGCAACCAATCCCCACCACAGTATTTGGCCAAAACCGGATCATTCGTTGAACTGCCATCATAGAATATTAGATGATCACGTTCCCCTGTACAGTCCGACCAAGCCCGAATGGAACGTGAAGTTTTGTTGAAGCTCGCAATGGATCTAATCAAACAGCAAAACATAAATAATATAATATATATAAGTATTCACAAAGACTTCTTAGAATTTCTAGAGCATAATAGCTTCAGCCGTTATTGAGGCTGGGAAACTATAAATACCTTTTGACGAGAGCTTTGTGTTGATTTTCTTGACTAACGGCAATCATGGCATGTTTACTGGTCGGCACCTCCTTTTGTCTTATAGTCCAATAGCATGTTACATTTCTCGGATACATTCCAGGGTAATTTGGACTCTGCAAATGGCATTTGTTGCGATAACACTCATCGAACTGGCGTGTGCAATAAGTGCCGGGCGTAACACGACCCAATTCCAAAGGTTTATCAGGTAAACCATATCTATTGAACAAAATCAAAACAATGCAATTATTGAATATAAATACATATGTTGGTGATAAAATTTTAAACAATTTTGTAAAAATATTTACGTCATTCATATAATAAAACTGTATTCAAAGTATCTTATATTTATTATTATTTATATACGTACCTAACTACAGCATCGGTTTGACTGATAAATTTGTATCGTATTTTAAATTCAAATGGCTTTTCATCATGTATATTCTTTGGCGGATGAAACACCTGCAAATATAGTTGAAGAAATTACGGAAAGAAAACATAAAATGACAATTCTGTTTACCGAATTTGTAGGTATAGCAAATAAATAAAGGAAAAATTCAGACGAAACCGAATATTCGATAAATTGAATGATATTCTTAAGCATGAGGTGAGTCATTTTGGACTGATGTGCTAAGAGGTCTGAGTGGTACTTGAGGTATCCTGAATCGGAATTTGAGATCAAGCATTTTCCATCACGTACAGCTATTTTTGTCATTTTAGTAAATAGTGGTGGTTTGAGCTGTACTCCCCTTAACTAATATACAAAAAATCCTACGTGTTAAGCAATTTTTACTACCAGTTTCGGTTTTAGCAACCCAAAGTTAGCAAGACACAGCCTCTAACAACACAGTCGCAAAATAACTGTAAACCAGTGTTATAAATAAGCCTTCAATATTTCAAAGACTTTCTGTAAGGTCACTAAAATGTCTCTTCTCTTTGCTCAATATTTAGAATATTTTCACCAAAAGTTTTCAGCTATAATCTGCATGTACCTGTATTTACAATATTCAGTTTAGTTATTACAAATATTACAATAATTTAATTATTATTATTCTTGTCATATTTTCATTTGAAGTCTCAAAATATTTTACATTCAAATGCTTTTAATTTCACTTACTTTAACAGAAGCTGTTACTGTTGTTGTTTCACTGAAATACAATTGTGGGCCAGTGGCTTTCCCACACCAAGAGCCTCCTGTGAATGGGCGCCCCAGTTCACTTAGCTACAATAAATAATTTCAAATTATAAAAAAAATATTTTTCAAAATGTAAATAAATGGAAACTTGCCTGCATAAAACCCTCCGGACAACCCGGCAACTCGCCCACGGGGTTAACATTACTCTCGTAACCTTCAACATCTGAGTCGACCATGCCCTCATCAAAGCGGCCCACTGTGAAACTATCGAAAATAATCTGAAGAAATGTAAAAGTTGCAATTATTATATATATACTGGTTTAGCTAAGCGCGTATAAAATCTAGGTTTATTAAAGGCGGTTTGTAGCAAAGGATATTTGTAAAGCAGAATAGCACATGCACGTACACTTATGTCTCGAATGCTTGTATATTTATATATGCATTTAAGTAAGCGTGTGAGTATATGCAAATGGAGTACAACGATGTAAGTTGTACTTGAGCGTCCAGGTGTTGGTAAAGGTGTAGTTTAAAATTTTATTTCTGACTCTTTAGAATATTCAGGCCAAATGGAGAATAGATGTATGCATGGGCATTTGTGAATTCTCACATTGGTTTGTATGAGTTTATAAATAGTCAGTAAATTTGAAAGCGATACTCAATAGTATACTTACTTGCACAATATCGCCTTGTTCACGCCCAGAAGCGGTGAATGTTAAGTGACATAAAAAAGGCAGTCGGTTCCATTGTGGTGTTGGTACCTTTAATGTATAGGTGCGGCCAACGTCACCATAATAAGTTCGGTTGCACACTGTAAATTGAAAATAAATTATTTATGTGTATAGGTGGTCGTAACATATACATATGTGTATATAAAATTAGTGTTTTGCAATGATTTTTCAATAAAATCGCAAGTTCAATTGTTATTTTATTGAAGAAAAATTTTAAAATTTGTAAACGGTTCTCTTCTTGTCTTGACGTTGCTTGATTAATAAGGGATTCTTAAAATTTTTAAGTATTTCTTTAAAATCTTTCGATGCCGGAATGGTGTTTGAAGTGTCTTATATATTTTCTGATTGCATCCCGCCCGCATCCATGTGGATGAGTCTACAATCATCAATACTGCTCGAGTACCTCACGTCTTGACCAAAAAGTACATTTATTATTTTTACGTGAATTAAAACTGCACAAATTGGGTTTTAATTTAACTCTCTTTGTTTGTTTATGAACAACAGAGAATCCAAATTTGTATGCTACTTACCACTACCTGATGAAAAAAATAATGAATTTCTTTTCTATTTAATAATTTCGCTTCATTACCTCTTAACTAATACATAGTCATTTTGATTTATATTACTGCTTAATGTGACCTTCCTTATCATTTTGAATTTCCTTGAAGATTTTGAATTTCATTTGGCTAAGGACATCTGACGGGATTTTGCTATTATTTTCTTCACTTTTTTATCATACATTGGGCTCAGACTGAGCGCCGGCATTGAAATTTTACCTGACTACTGAAAGCTGTCTCTTATACACATCTTATATATATATATATTTGGTGGAATTTCGGCAAAACTACATAATTCAAATAGTACCATCGAATATATTTTTCAATCAAAATAATTTGTTATGCCCATAATTTCATATTTTTTCTGACATTTGGCTATGCATTGCATAGCTGACAAATTTATACTTTGCGTGTATCCCTCTTAAACTACAATACTTTAATTAGGTGAGCGCTATATTATTTTGTTTTGTTTTGTTTTTCTTTTCAACGTTCTTTTTCCGAGATTTAATTATGGTATTTTGTTTCTTGATTTCGTTTTCAAATTTGTTTGATTGAAAATGGCTGAATATTAATAAAATTACTTTAGTTTGTTCAATGTATTTCTAGAATTTGCGATTTTTTTGTTATGTTTTTCATCCTTTCTGCAATTACCTAGCTTTCATGCCATTAATTAAAAGGTACCTAATTTACAATAGTTTTCTTTTTTTCCTATTTTCAACCTTTTCGCAACAATCGGACATACTCGTACAACATAATCGATACTTAAGTTTACAGCTTAAATTTAAATTTTGCACTACAAATATTCAATATTTTCAAAATACCCAATCAACATAAAACAAATGTGAAAAAGTACATATTATTTGATTAACTCTTTATATGCGAAATTCATGCCAAACCACAGTATTGCGAATATTTTTGAGTAATCTTGAATCATGAGAATTATGAATATGGGGTTTGCAGGGAGTGCAAGTTCCTGAATATTGCTTTTTAAGTGATGCACACGATTTTTCAAAAATTAATTATGAAATATTTTTTGCAAATTTTTAACTTTTGAATAGACTTGAATACACCAACTCATACCCCAATAAAAAATATATATATATAAAAAACATAATTATTTGATTGTTGGGCATTTTGATTTTGGCACCACTATTGCTACAAGTCTAGAGTTTGGTTTTCTCACTGTTGTTTATATTATACAAAAAATAGTCACAATAAAACTTTTGTAGCTGAGTAAATAAAACTTATTATAGTCATAAATTGTGTGAAGTTAATGTGAAGTAAGAAATATTTAGAAATTACACATCGTAATCGAACGTGCTCCGACATATTAATCATATAAACACGCTGAGTGCTATTGTTATGGTAGAAAAATATCATTACTGAATCTCATAAATCGAATTTTTTTGGGTTAAAACAATTTTTTAACTTTTCAAAATATAAATATCACAACCAAAGAGCATACTGAGACAATTTCTACAATAYGAATTTTTATGAATTTTCTGTAAATTTGTTTGAATAACTTAATCGTTTTGTTAGATGCTTGACAGAATTTCCTCCCTTTTTGTTAAACGTTTCTTGATATTACGTGAAATGGCGGGATCTATAATCGTTAAGCCGTCTTCAAACGCCAGTTTAGGTTTTCGATATTGTTTTATTCKCCGAAATATACGGAACGATTGACTTTGGTTGTCGCAAGGCGACCTCTATTGAAAAAATAACAATTTGAGTGTGTAAAATGAAATCTGTGCCATAACCCCACATTCTTTTAATAGATTTCAAATTTAAAACTCAGCGTGCATTCTTTCATTTGAAGAAATAATTCATTGTCACTTTGTGTARTCATTTAAAAATATTGTTTACATTAATTACTGAAACGATTAGTTAAGTATGATCAAAAGGCAGTGATTGTATCGTTTTCTTATCATAAATTAGCTTAGCTGCTTTTGCTCAATTCTAACAGTTTTTTTTGCTTCRTATTTTTTCTGGTTGTTGTGTGTAATTGTTGTAATTTGAAAACAAGCGCTTAGAAAAATTCCTTATATATACTATGTGTGTATGTCTGTAAGTATATCTTTTAATTAGGGCATACCGTACACAATACACTGGGTCATGCATGCTGGATCGTTATATCACCCTTCACGAATGCCCCGCCCTCTTTCGTACTCGTTAGAGTATCTTTAAAGCGACAGCAATAGCAGCACTAAAATTCATCGGCAACATATCACACAGTCGTTTCCCGATCGACATGTATATATTCGACCGGTTGCAGCCCATGTCAGGAGGCTGGATCAATAAATAATGACTCCTTGTTGAAGTCCTTTTTGAGTGTACCATTTATGGTAATCTTTTGRCCGACAGTTTTTTTACGTTTTCTCAATAAACCGAAAATACAGAATATGAGGCAGGCTGTAATGGCTGCTGCTATGCATCCGAGCGCCGCAAATACACCACCAGGCAGTTCGAGCAGTTTGCGTGCCGAGCCGCACTCCTGTTCAGATTCATCAAATCCAGATGGGCAGTTATTGTGGCCTGTAATAAAAATGAGATATTTTAATAAAAATTGAAACAATTTTACACAATTTGAATTTAACTGGGATTTAAGTACATTAATAAGATAGTTGAAACTAAGTTTTGCTTAAATTCTATATTGTTATGGTCAAAAGCGTAAAATCCATGTTTCACTGGGAATTTTGTAAAAATATTTCTACAAATCAACGTACCGTCACACCACAGATTCCCCGCAATACACGCATCTAATTCGGGGCATTTATATTCACAATCGGATTCTTTTGGATAAAAGCCAATGTCGGTCAGCGTATCATTGCCACCGCTGGTACCACCAGTCATTACGCTGGCGTTACTTTGCAGGTCCAACTGTTGAATTAACGAGTTGCGTGTGCGATATATTTCCAACCATGTGAAAGCTATGTCGCCTGGTTCTTTTAATATGGGCTCCAGMACCAAGCTAACAGGCCTGTAATTGAGAATAGTTAAATTATATCCATATTTATGTTCTAAGTGTATTACTTATTGGTGAACAAGGGTTGACCATTTGTCCAATCCTCTGAGAATATATGCAACGAAGTTGGTCTTGGTCCACTCTGTGCTGGACAAACGACACGCATTGGTTTCAACGGTCGGCCAGCATATATAATTAAACGATTTTTCGTATGACAACGCATTGCATCCTCTGACGTCGGATCAATTGGTAAATAAGAGCCCCAAGTCTGAACGAAGAGTGAATGCTCCAATGTTTGTGCTTCTATACACCAAGAGAGACCTTCACAACTCGAGTCTTGTGACTTCATTGGGTACTTAATTTCATCTTCACCTCCGGATCCTTTCAGTTTTAGACGTTTGCGACATTCACTAACCCGTTTGAACTCGTATGAAGCGAAAAAGAAAACATCTGCAAAATCCTCCGATATATTTAGACGATTAATGGTGAATGTTAGTTCCATAACACGTGAATTGGATATAAATGTTAACGGTGCATTGCTATAAAGTGTGCTGGAATTGTCACAGAAACAACCCAATTGTATTTTCACATCACGAAATGGCACATCGAACAGGCGTAATTCTGTGATACGCCCCTCTGGATCCAGTTGATTACAACGTGGTCGACCGGTGTGTAAATCGGAGTCCGTTGTACATGTAGTACCCTCACCAAATGTAACATTATGTAAAACCAAACGTACTCGCTCCGATGAACCGGCCTCAAATCGGTACAAACAAGTCAGGTTTTTGGCGCCTCCTCGACCATAGAGAAATACGTTTCGTGGCACTTGGATATTGCCTTTACGCTTGCGGAATACACGTGAACAAAGTGGAGGTACAGGGTCTTCACCACGACGTCCCGGCCATGATTCGCCACCTTGCTCAGTGTCCACGAATTCATAATTGAGAGAAAACTGAGCAGGGAAAAGTGCAGTGCCGGTGTGAGTRTGGAATTCCAATTTCTGCAAAAAGAGGGCACACATGTACTTGTGTTTATTTTAAGTAGGATTTGCAAAAGTAAAATGCTTTCTTTTAAATAATTTTAAATTCTTAGAAACTTGCTACAATTTCACTTACCAAGTCCCGTCCGGAGCTGACATAGCTCTCCAAGGGACTGCAAGGTCTCAATTTATTGAAACCCAGTGCGTTATTGCTAATGGCAGTATGGTCACAGAGTTTGGGTGTCTCATAGTCGTATATTTCCAGCATAAGACGTCGTTTGCCCTTCGAGCTCATCAATGAAACTGAAGTCTTTTCGGCTGACGTCGCGTCTTTGCTACTTTTACTACTACTGCTACCCGAAATATAATTCAGACTCTCCTTAATGCCGCTTATACCACCATTTACAATACCGCCACTYTGCTTTCCTCCCACCCCAGTTCCAGCTTGCTGGTAACCACTGTATTTATTTTCATTGTTAAAAATGCTCGATTGGGTTGGACCGTAGATGTAYGTGTCCACGGGGTTCCACGCATTATCTATGTTTACGCGTATATTTTTCCCTAGCTTCGGATTTTGAGCGCTGTAATAGTAGTTGCCATACGAGCTCTGATTTAGCGTTGTAGGCTTGCCACCGGCGGCGGATGATACCACAGGTGGGGGTGAGGGCGGTAGTCCGGTTGTTGTTGTGGTTTTCGAAGAAACATATGTGCCATAACTATCCCACATTCTTAGTCGTGTTATCCAAGGTGGCAGATCAGCCTAAAATGTTAAATGAATTTATGGGTAAATATTTAAGAGGAAGTGGAAAATAGAATTAATACATACTCTGCCTAGGGTGTTGTTGTCGTGGATGGTTTGTTGCAATATCTGCAGATTGTAACTTGTGAATGACAACCAAATCAGATCCCCTGGATAGCCGTGAAAGTGGTATGTGCATGTTGTGTTCGGTGGTAGAGTATGCCGTGGACTTACGATGCGACC
Source organism: Bactrocera latifrons (assembly GCF_001853355.1). NCBI lineage: Eukaryota > Metazoa > Arthropoda > Insecta > Diptera > Tephritidae > Bactrocera > Bactrocera latifrons. The sequence continues at coordinate 381,564 of NW_017535186.1, forward strand.
CATGCGTCCTCTCCGCGAAAATAGCACGTCGTCTAGAGCAATTATATACAAATTATTTTCGATTAATTTTAAGAATTTTATAATTCATACATAAGCGCGATCGAACAGAAAATATTTTAAAGTATGTAAACTACAAAAAAAAAGAAAAAAAAATTTTTTAGTTATTTTTATTTTTACTTTAATCTTAAAAAATAAATATAAAATTTACATGAACTATTTTTCTTTACTCACCTGGATTTGTTGCATTTATATGGAACTCGCATGTATTCTTTGTGCCTTGTGCAAAATCGTAAGAGTCCGAATCTGTGAAAATTATATCGACATCAAGTTCAAAACCGCGATTAGGCACACCTTGTTGTAGAGGCGCTGAAAACGGGCTGGAGTGAAATGCAACCAACATTTCTGGRCCACTGGAAATAAAAAAGAGCTACATTACTCGTTTTCGAGAGGAAGGTTCTGCGGACGATTTATGGTCCTTTGCGCATTTAGAACGGCGATGGAACAATGAGTTGTACGAGTTATACGCCGATGTTAACATAAATCAAAGGCGCTGGCTAGCTCATGTCCTCCGTATAGATAAAAACACTCCACATCTAAAAGTATTCGACGCAGTACCCGGGGAAGTATAGGAAGACCATTCTATTGGAGAGATCAGGTGGAGGAAAAATTGTAAAAGGAAGAGACGACTGGCCCGCTGCTGTTAAYTCGGCTATAACGCGTAGCGGTGTCTACRCCAGTAAAGAAAAATAAAATTTTCAAAAAAGTGGTTTGACAGATTTTCATCTTAATCTAACCAAATTTGGTTTTCGAGGTCTCTACCTCTTATATAATTATTTTGAAACTACCACACATATGGTGACCGTAGTGTTTAGAAGCGTTAAAATGTTAAACTCATTCGGGTTGGAGATAAAAATTAGCATAAATAAGCCCATTTCTTCCAGTGCTATGTAACCCATCTACTTACCGTGATACCACCCGTGGCAACCAATCCCCACCACAGTATTTGGCCAAAACCGGATCATTCGTTGAACTGCCATCATAGAATATTAGATGATCACGTTCCCCTGTACAGTCCGACCAAGCCCGAATGGAACGTGAAGTTTTGTTGAAGCTCGCAATGGATCTAATCAAACAGCAAAACATAAATAATATAATATATATAAGTATTCACAAAGACTTCTTAGAATTTCTAGAGCATAATAGCTTCAGCCGTTATTGAGGCTGGRAAACTATAAATACCTTTTGACGAGAGCTTTGTGTTGATTTTCTTGACTAACGGCAATCATGGCATGTTTACTGGTCGGCACCTCCTTTTGTCTTATAGTCCAATAGCATGTTACATTTCTCGGATACATTCCAGGGTAATTTGGACTCTGCAAATGGCATTTGTTGCGATAACACTCATCGAACTGGCGTGTGCAATAAGTGCCGGGCGTAACACGACCCAATTCCAAAGGTTTATCAGGTAAACCATATCTATTGAACAAAATCAAAACAATGCAATTATTGAATATAAATACATATGTTGGTGATAAAATTTTAAACAATTTTGTAAAAATATTTACGTCATTCATATAATAAAACTGTATTCAAAGTATCTTATATTTATTATTATTTATATACGTACCTAACTACAGCATCGGTTTGACTGATAAATTTGTATCGTATTTTAAATTCAAATGGCTTTTCATCATGTATATTCTTTGGCGGATGAAACACCTGCAAATATAGTTGAAGAAATTACGGAAAGAAAACATAAAATGACAATTCTGTTTACCGAATTTGTAGGTATAGCAAATAAATAAAGGAAAAATTCAGACGAAACCGAATATTCGATAAATTGAATGATATTCTTAAGCATGAGGTGAGTCATTTTGGACTGATGTGCTAAGAGGTCTGAGTGGTACTTGAGGTATCCTGAATCGGAATTTGAGATCAAGCATTTTCCATCACGTACAGCTATTTTTGTCATTTTAGTAAATAGTGGTGGTTTGAGCTGTACTCCCCTTAACTAATATACAAAAAATCCTACGTGTTAAGCAATTTTTACTACCAGTTTCGGTTTTAGCAACCCAAAGTTAGCAAGACACAGCCTCTAACAACACAGTCGCAAAATAACTGTAAACCAGTGTTATAAATAAGCCTTCAATATTTCAAAGACTTTCTGTAAGGTCACTAAAATGTCTCTTCTCTTTGCTCAATATTTAGAATATTTTCACCAAAAGTTTTCAGCTATAATCTGCATGTACCTGTATTTACAATATTCAGTTTAGTTATTACAAATATTACAATAATTTAATTATTATTATTCTTGTCATATTTTCATTTGAAGTCTCAAAATATTTTACATTCAAATGCTTTTAATTTCACTTACTTTAACAGAAGCTGTTACTGTTGTTGTTTCACTGAAATACAATTGTGGGCCAGTGGCTTTCCCACACCAAGAGCCTCCTGTGAATGGGCGCCCCAGTTCACTTAGCTACAATAAATAATTTCAAATTATAAAAAAAATATTTTTCAAAATGTAAATAAATGGAAACTTGCCTGCATAAAACCCTCCGGACAACCCGGCAACTCGCCCACGGGGTTAACATTACTCTCGTAACCTTCAACATCTGAGTCGACCATGCCCTCATCAAAGCGGCCCACTGTGAAACTATCGAAAATAATCTGAAGAAATGTAAAAGTTGCAATTATTATATATATACTGGTTTAGCTAAGCGCGTATAAAATCTAGGTTTATTAAAGGCGGTTTGTAGCAAAGGATATTTGTAAAGCAGAATAGCACATGCACGTACACTTATGTCTCGAATGCTTGTATATTTATATATGCATTTAAGTAAGCGTGTGAGTATATGCAAATGGAGTACAACGATGTAAGTTGTACTTGAGCGTCCAGGTGTTGGTAAAGGTGTAGTTTAAAATTTTATTTCTGACTCTTTAGAATATTCAGGCCAAATGGAGAATAGATGTATGCATGGGCATTTGTGAATTCTCACATTGGTTTGTATGAGTTTATAAATAGTCAGTAAATTTGAAAGCGATACTCAATAGTATACTTACTTGCACAATATCGCCTTGTTCACGCCCAGAAGCGGTGAATGTTAAGTGACATAAAAAAGGCAGTCGGTTCCATTGTGGTGTTGGTACCTTTAATGTATAGGTGCGGCCAACGTCACCATAATAAGTTCGGTTGCACACTGTAAATTGAAAATAAATTATTTATGTGTATAGGTGGTCGTAACATATACATATGTGTATATAAAATTAGTGTTTTGCAATGATTTTTCAATAAAATCGCAAGTTCAATTGTTATTTTATTGAAGAAAAATTTTAAAATTTGTAAACGGTTCTCTTCTTGTCTTGACGTTGCTTGATTAATAAGGGATTCTTAAAATTTTTAAGTATTTCTTTAAAATCTTTCGATGCCGGAATGGTGTTTGAAGTGTCTTATATATTTTCTGATTGCATCCCGCCCGCATCCATGTGGATGAGTCTACAATCATCAATACTGCTCGAGTACCTCACGTCTTGACCAAAAAGTACATTTATTATTTTTACGTGAATTAAAACTGCACAAATTGGGTTTTAATTTAACTCTCTTTGTTTGTTTATGAACAACAGAGAATCCAAATTTGTATGCTACTTACCACTACCTGATGAAAAAAATAATGAATTTCTTTTCTATTTAATAATTTCGCTTCATTACCTCTTAACTAATACATAGTCATTTTGATTTATATTACTGCTTAATGTGACCTTCCTTATCATTTTGAATTTCCTTGAAGATTTTGAATTTCATTTGGCTAAGGACATCTGACGGGATTTTGCTATTATTTTCTTCACTTTTTTATCATACATTGGGCTCAGACTGAGCGCCGGCATTGAAATTTTACCTGACTACTGAAAGAGCTCTTATAACTTTTGCAGGTGACACAGSTATAGTGAGCAGTAACAATGGCCACATAATAAAATCAAGAATATAAGCGGAGCACTTAAGTTCTGCTTAAGGAACTGAAGCTAAGACCCAAAATGTGCAGTAAAAATGAGTCCCAAGAGAATGCATTACTTATCTTAGTATTCACCCAGATAGGAGGCTTATGTGAAGTAAACATATATCTGGTAAAAAAACGTGCATGAAGATGCAAATTTAAATTGGCTTTTAAATAAAAAACCTAAACTWAGCCTAGACAATAAAGTGCTTTTATATAATGCGGTCATAAAGCCGATTTGGATGTATTCCAATGTTATATGGGGGTATTTTAGGCACATTGTTATGATTAAAAGACGCTGTGTAATTTTCATTGAKATAACTCAAACATTGGTCGAAATATGTTCGAAAATCTTTGTATTAGGTATATGGRGCTCAGGGAAGTACTGGCACGAATCCCCATTTTTGATACACAGAGATACTAGAAACAGATTCTCTTTGAATTTTAATTGTATATGCCATACATTGCCGATATTTTCTGTCAAAAGTCAAATCCGATATTGGAGTCCACATTTCCGGTATATCCCGAGACATGTGATTTCACCAAAAAGTGAGCGCCACACCTATCGTTACATTGTTACCCCGCCTCCCATTGAGCCCTCTCATACCATCTCGGAGGTAACATTTAACGTCTCTGGAGTGTTAAGTTGTTAACAGTACTGTTATATGGATTCGATTTCATCTATATTCACACTGTTGCTAGACATTGAGCCGGATAAATTTGGTTGTTGTGCCTCTAGTGGTTTAGGAAAACTAAACGTATTAGAGGGTGGCCATGTATACTTTTCAAAATTTTTTTCCCCCAGGTCACTATTGCTACTGCGAYCCACTATCCAAAATTATTCTATATCTTAATTTAGTGCTCAGTTATGACACTTTACAGGTTTTCAGTTAATAGTGTTTTCTGGACGTGTCACTGGCCCGATTACGCCCATCTATGAACTCGTAATTTTTTGGTATTAAGGAAGCCGCATACCAAGTTTCATAAAGATATGTCTATTTTTACACAAGTTACAGCTTGCACGGGCGGATGAACRGACAGAAAGTCAACCGGATTTAAACTTTTGCAGTCATCCTGGTTATTTATTTATATAAGTATATAACCCTATATCTATCTCGCCTAATTTTAGATGAAACATACAACCGTTAGGTGAACAAAACTACTATACTCTGTAGCAACAGGTTGCAAGAGTATAAAGGCAATATTCATGGACATAACAACCTCTCTTCACATGCATAAGAGAGACTTGTTTGATGGAGAGTTTCGACAACATTTACAAAACCTAAATATGATCTTAAGGGAACTATTATTTATTTATTACCAAATCAACTTCTTCCTGTTATTTCCAATAATACTTCATTCGTGAAATTCYTAAAGAGATGTAACGAAATTTTGGTTAGCAACCACATACTTACACAGCTATGTATATTGGAAAATGCAAAGAAAACTTTTGCTAGATGAACTTTAAACTTATCTTCATTCGCAGTGTATATTGTAATCATCTTTTACATGGAATTATTACCCTTTATTTTTAAAAGGGGCTTCTCAGAATAATATCGAATTTATCTGCTTTGATCTAGCCGCTATTAATTGCACTGGTGATCTCTTAAAATAACTTTTAATGGTACTCACTACAGATTTGGTATACTTGACTTTAATTTATTATTGCTTGCCATATTACTTACCCGAACAATGCTTTGGCTCATCACTGTTGTCCTCACAATCTGCTCTTCCGTCGCAGTATTTGTCCAGCGGTATGCAAATATTGTTGTTGCCTTTGCAAGGAAACTCAGAGACGCGACAGGCAAAGCCGAGCATAATCGCCAGCTGTACCAGAACCAGCGTGAACCAAGTACCCCATTTGCCAGTGTAACCGAACATCTGCAAAGCGAAATCATAAACACATTAATTACCATAATGAGTTTTGGCTAAAAGGCAACAAAATAATTAACCTTCCTTAAATCTATAAAACGAGTGTGTAATTATGTTAGCATAATGTATGTGTGTAAATAACATTCCAGTTGATACACAAATAACTTGCATATGACTACGTTTGCGTAWGTGTGTGTGAATTCAGCTACGGTAAACGATTTCATTTACTGTTTTCAGTTCTCAAATAGCGAATGTATTCTGCATTAAATTGAAATCATCCAAAGTTTGCCACTTTCACGCCGTCCATTGCCGGCTGGTTAAGATGCCACCGTGGGCACCCACATTTATAATTGACAGCAATTCCCTGCGGTCGCTCACTGCTTCACAATGGAGTGCATTTTGCTACAGTCACCGCGCATTCACAAACTTTATTCAGCTTATGCCGTACCGTTATTTAGTCAAACAGCCGGAAACGGTGCAAAACGGTGGGAAGATTGGGGTGAGATCAACTGTCGATGCTGGTGTTTGTGTGCCTGTGTTGGTGGCTATTTGGTGTTGGTCTGCCATTGTGGTTGAGCGAATCGAGCGCGCCTGCTTTCAATTGCTTAAATATCTTGCTCTCTGCACATCCTGCAGCCTTCTTCGTGTTTGTTATATCAAAACGCTTCATTTATTCAGCCAGCAGCTGTTCATAGTGACCGCCAAGGTGGAAGGAGAGRCACTTCATGCACCCAGSACGGCCACTGATGCTGCAGGAATCGAGTCGAAGTCGAAGCCTGAAGCCRGTCCGGCCCCAGTGCCAAAGCCAGAGTCAGAGCAAGTGCCGGTGTCGGTGCCGGTGCCATTGCGGGTGGCTTAGTAGAGGCGAGGGTATTAAGTGCACTAAACTTAACAGGAACTCGCCAACAAATGATGCCATCAAATTCACCATTTGCCTTGCAACAACAATACCGCCGCCTTTTCAACTAACAAACAATAAAAGTAGCGCCCACAAACGCTTCACAATGGGGCCACAGCGAAAGGTATTAAAGGAAGGCGAGAAATCGTTGCAGAATGATTATTTAAATGTTGCGCGCTTTTTGTTGTTTTGTTGTTGTTTCCTATGTACTTTATTCATTTTTTTTCTTTTTATTGTATATATGTTCGTGTGAGTTTGTGTGTGGTCTATTTGTGTGTGAGTATTTGTTGCAAGTAGCGACCAATTTACTTTTCAAGCTTTTCTCCTTTAAATATCCATTCGATAGAAATCGCTGACTCGTGTTGTTAACATTGGCGATTGCTAAGTATGTACTTGTAAATGTTGCGCCATACTGTAGCTGAAGTTTGTTTTCAAAGTGGCAGTGAAACTATAAGGATCCTTATGAAATAATTGTTGACCGAAGCAAATGTTCATACAAACACATTAAGTTACGCAAACAAGCATAGCTATTACATAATTTATGGTAAATACATACATACATATAATATATATATAATGATGGCATTCAATATTTAACAATACAATTAGTTTGCCKCAAATCGATAATTTTCAATGAAAATTCACTAGCTCAGCTAGTGCCAGCACATACGTACATATGTACAAAGTTGGATTATGTGCTTCTTGTACACACACTTTGAAGGAATTAGTATTGGTTTCAGTTAGTAGCCAAAAGAAAATTGAAAGTAGACTAATTGTGTCAAACTTTGCACCATTTTGTACTTTGCACCTGTATTTTGAGTTGTGTGGGGGTCAAGCTGTGATAGCTTGTTAACAAGTTACTGTTAATTGAATTATATAAAATTATTATAAATTGACAGAAAATGAGAATAATTGCTCAAAAATATAAGGAAAGTTATAACAAAAATAACAAWTTGAAGTAAAACACAAAATTTTGACAGTAAAATATAAAGAAAAGAAATTGCTCCTWTTCATATGGGAACATTCTCTCTATTGTAATTTTCCGAATACTGTTTCAGGRCAACAATGCTTGTTACAAATGTAAGTTTTAAGGTGAGTTTAAAAAAAMTTTAAAGTAGTCACTTGATCACCAAAGATCCAATAATTATGGATCAAGTGAAATGTTCCAAATATAATTGTAAAACTAAAATTAGAATGAAGATACTCAACAGATTAAGTCATTGTTTTTAAATAATGAGGGATAATTCTACTACTTATTAATTTTACAGGATTTGGAGGAAAAGCCTACATATGTATGTACTATACAATCAACAAAAACATGGTGCTCTCCCGCTTGCAACCCTCAAAGTGATAATTTTTTTAATAAACATTTTTGTATATATATATATTTTTGGAATACTGTAATTTTTTAACATTTCTGGTTTAAAGTGAAAATTTGTTCTTCCCTCAACATGGTATATTTAGTTTGCCAAGAAGTTTTTAACAGTCAAGAGGTCCGCCTCTTCAGCCGTCCGTCTGTATATATACGTCTCTCAGTTATTGAGAAATTAGAAACTTTTGCATACGTCCTTTTTTCACCAGGCGCTCTTCTTCCCGGGAAAATTCGATATCGATATGCGACAGCAAATGGCTGTCAAATAAACTAAGCGATCAGAATCAATTGCTTGTATGGAACTTTTTTTTTTCTTATTAGCGAGAATTTTTTGTAAGACAGTTATGCAATCTCCGAAGAAACTATTCGGTTCAGACCACTATAACATATATGTAGCTGTCATAAAAACTGACTTATCAGAATCAAAAGAATTTTTTTACTCCKTTATGCTATAAAAATGCACCTGTGAAGTGTATTGTCGCCGAAGCTAACGTTTTTCAATTTTTTTTATTGTAATTCCGAGAGCTACAATGGGCTCTTGTCCGTATGAGTAATATTTCCCCATTTCAATCGCGGGTGGAGCGTATACGTAACACTACTTATTATAAGAAAATGATAATTTCATTGCTACATTTAAGAAAGCACTACTGAATAGTTAAATATATGACTTTTCTTTTATTCGCCAGTGTATTTTATGCAAACCTAGTTTTTGGGGCACCGCATTTTTATTAGTCTCGTGGAAAACATCTCTAAACCATCTCAAATGAGTTTACTTAGTTATTCACTATACTACGGATATCATAGCAGTTGGCTGACATCATTTGTTCATATAATTAGGCTCGTTAAATAAATTTCATATAMATATATATTAAAATAAGGTATGAATAAAGTGTTTGTATTCTTCTRAATTTTTATAAATTTGAATATCCGCTTAAATAAAATGAAAATTAAAATCTTTGTTCGTTGGTAGTAAGGAAGTTAGGATAAGAACTCATCTCTCCACATCATAATCGCCTATATACCATACTTATAGTCACWCATAAAATCACACTTATATATATGTATACTCGTTTACTCACCGAAGAAACTTAAACTTTATGTCTCAAGAGAAAAGTGTTTTTATTTACTAAAAACGATTCTAAATACGATTTTTTTTATGACAAACTGGGAATTATTAACCAATATGCAACACACATTCCCATTATACACTTTACGACTGTACAAGTCTACACGTGTATTTTGCTTGGTGTCAGAGTTTAGTATTGCTGCTCTTTTTATTATTTCTTTGGTTGCAAGTATTCACTTGAACTTACACACATACATACGTTGAAACACACAAGCACTTTTGTGTATATGCATTCATACCATTGAATGTGTACTTATGTACTTATGTTTGTTCAAGAGTTGAGGCTTATGGCAATGTAACCACCTTGCGGTGATTGATGCTGCACTGGTTTCGGGGTTTGGTTAGCTCCGGATCCGTTGCCTTCTAGGTAGGCAGCTTGGCGGATTGGAGGGTAGGCAGTCGGGCAATGGGGTAGGCGGTATTTAGGTAGTGTGTTTGRTTGTCCTTTAAATTTAGCCGGGAATGCATGGGAATGTTGCGCAACGCTGTACGATGATGACACGCCTTGGAGCTATAGCGATGTTTACTGCGTATCTCGAACGTGATTCGATTGCAAAAGCAATTTGGCTTCTGATACCCAACAAGCGGACAATTTCAGAAGTTTGCTTAAAAAGTTTTTCTGCATTAAAAAGCAACCATCGATTTTTTAAGTGTCACTTCAAAATATTACGGTTAACAATGCGGCTTTTTCAACATATACAAACATTCTGAAAAAAAATGTATTTATTTTGCGCTTTTTATTTTTATGTTTTATCACTTRCTAGAACTCACCTTTTGATTCAATTGTATAAAAAATTTACTTAATTTTATTGTATTTAGTTTTTATTATTATTTATTTAATGCCGTACTATCATAATTCGCCGTCATTGTGTTTTCATGAAATTTAGTTTTTGTTTATTATAAGTAAACTGATTCTAAGTATATTGAAATTTCCAAAAAAAATTTTCATTAATAATACTTTTATTGTGCTATAACAATTACATGACCACCATCTTAATAAATAAGCTTATTATTTCTAAAAACTCTTTTCGGTCATATCACACTCACAATATTCATTGCATCAATATAACAGACTTTCGTTACGTTTTTCATGAAAGAGGGTTTCTTTTATTTGTGATCGCTTCACAAAACTCAGTCGTATTTAATTCAATTTCATTCTCATAGCCAGAGCTTAAGGTAACAGTTTAGAGTTTAGCCGAAAAATAAACAAATCCAACAATCAAAAAGTCAAAAGAAATAATGAAACACTGTGCAAAAAATAAAAATAAACACACTGCGTTAGTGAAGCTGAATGTTACTGCAATTGAGCCGGATAAAATAGTCTACCTTTATTGATATGTATATAAAACTTTTTGCTCAGTATATATCAACCAATTTATAATGGTATGTACGCCTCTTAAGCGTCTCGCCCTTGAAAGAAGAGCTGTCCTAATTAAGATATATTTAAAGTATTAGATTTTCCATACAAGGGTTAGCAAAAAATATGTCCCAATTTATTTTATTAACCAGCAACCCATATTAAGTGGCAATAAGTTTTGTTCCATTCATTAAATAATCCGGGATAGTCTAACACAATAACAGTAAAATAAAAGTTTATACGTAATTTTGTTGTACTGAAACTACCAGTGGTGGCATCCATTGTGCTAGCTCAAGAGTTATTTTATATAATTAGTGGTGTTCGTTAGTGAAATGTAGTCTGGTGAATGAAATATTCCAATTATATATCTGACTGACAAATTTCATGTTACACTGTTCAGCAAATGAAATGTTTTAACAATTGCTCAATCTTTCTGAATCTTTTAGATTAATAAGTACTTATTGACTAAGTATTTGCCATAATTATTAAATGATTAATAATCAAAAATTTATTTACGTATTGTTTTTATATTAATTGATTTCATTGAAAAGTCACAAAGTCCTATATTGTACGTGCTTACGTGCGTAAGCAGGACTTTTTGAAATTTGGCGTTAGAATCTGCTATCTATCTTTATCGATTGTCCAGCGAGAATTGCATRACATTTTATATATTAGGAGTGAAGTTATTGCGTTTTAAGTGCCAGTATGTGTTATCGAAAATGAGCTTCGAACAAAGAGCCAACATTAAATTTTGTTTTAAAATTGGTAAAACTTTTTCCGAAACGTTTCAATTGATGAAAAGAGTTTATGGCGATGATTGCCTATCTCGCAGCAGAGTGCACGAGTGGTTTCAACGTTTTCAAAGTGGTCGTGAGGACATAAATGACGATCAACATCTGGGCAAATCAAAATCCGTGATCACCTGTGACTCACTGTGGGTGAATTCATCAAAAATCAGGCGGAATCATCATTGAAGTTCATGGAAATGGAATTGAACATCACCCAAACGTCGATTTATATCATTCGATAATATCGTTTGGGCTTACGAAGGGTGTATGCACGGTTTGTTCAGAATCTAACATTCGAAGGACGATTATTTGATCAAAAATCTCACCATTAACCACTCCCCGTATGCACCTGATATGGCATCGTACGACTTCTTCCTTTTCGGGAAAATGCATTTGCCCCTGAAAGGAAGGCGTTATGCAGAAATCGGAGTAACACAAAACATTCAGTGAAGGTTGTGAAGTAATCAGAAACTTGCCTAATATAAGTCATCTATTCACCTCCGTTAGCGAAATTTTAAGAAATGGTTATTGAAAACCAACGTGTTGAACCCGAAAGAAATGTATTTTTAATGTTTAAGACGGCGACGATAGACTCGTACCAAAAGATCGAGATATAGGGTAAATGGTCGCAAAGAAGATGCCTTAAAAAGKAGCTGAAGATACTACATTCATCAGTCATCATTACTTGTTACAAAACGTGGATTTATGAATATAGTCTCGAACTGTCCAAAATCCATCGCTATTCGTTGGATCACTATAAAGTCTGCTCAATAGAACTATAGYCACTCAGCCATCTACCTTATACTTATATGTRTACCAATCTGAGAACTAATTTCSACTTTTCGAAGGTCAACACGCGTAACTGTTACTTAAGAATTCATGACCGAAACAAGCTTTCATGATTTGAGGTACAAGGATTTTAAATTCTTTTTTAGCAGTATCATGCAATTTTTTCATCGTATTCTCATATAGGACGTGTTTGAAATGATTGTGGCGAGAGTGCGATCCGACGGTAAAAGGTCAAATGAATKAACATAAGAAAGATAGAACAAATTTTGCATCAGCTTTTAAAACAAAGAAGTTTCATATTTTATAAAGAATATTATATTTTTATTCACAAATATCACTGCGACTTTCTAATTTATACGATGTAAAACACCTTCTTTGGTTAGTGTTTCGAAGGTACGCATTACGTTAGCGAACAATATTCCAACTTATTTTCTGAAACGGACTATCTTTATATCTCTTGATCACTGAGCTCGTTCGTATTGCATTTTCAAGAGTAATTTTTCATTTCGCAAGGAAATGGCTGTGAAAAACATACTAACTGTATTTACTACCATTTATACATTACTTAGCAATTTCATTTAGCTTCTCAGCATCTGAATCGTAATAAATGCAAATTAAACCACTTATTATATGCTTTCGGAAACATGAAAGATACAAGCACTAAACTGCATTAGCATTTTCAATTCAGCCTTGCTATGTCTTAAAAGATGTTCGCAACAGTTGCTTTTCTTCGAGTAATATATAGTATGTTAATAATATATTGCTGATTGTTAGCATGGGAGTATGTCTTCAGAACCCCCCTTTATACGTGAGTATTGTACAACCATTCGATTTCACAGTACTAATGTGTTAAATAAAAAGCCATAGACAACAAGGTGTGTCCTACGATGCCTTTCATGCTCCGCACGTATGCAATTAAGGTGAGTGTATGTGTGAGTATAAGTGTTTGATGTACACGAATTCGATATAACAGCGACAGATTTTAAAAATTTCTATCTGAAAATAGGCGACCATAACTAAGTACTTGAGTAAACAAATAAAAGTAYATAAAATAGAAAAAGCGAAAATCTTACAAATGTACAACTGATAAATTTGGCCTCTCTTACTTGCTGCCGCTCTCTTCAGTACACGAGTGCACATTTGCACTGCGAAGGCGAGTGTTGTGCACAAAAGCACACAGCCTTAGGTGAATTATTGCGAGTATTGACATGTGGGCGAGACAAAGTGTTTAAAATCCTTCCAGTTATACTTTAGCACGAATTCGTTGCCTATAAAGTGTGTAATGGCATGTGCGAGTATGCGTGTGGTGGYGAGSGTGTGTGGGTTTGTGCGAGTGKGRTTGTGCAGGTATGGTGATGCGAATTTGTACAAGTGTGTTGCACGGTATAAGATGCATTTGAATATTGTGTGCATATACACACTTACAGATGGTTAAATATGAATATATGTTAACGGGCAAGATGTGTGCTTACAAATGCATACATAGATTTGCACACTCCTGCTCATTTGTATGTTTGTCAATTAGTAAAAGTTCGTTGTCCTTATATTATTGCACACATGCACACTACATACAAATGCCAAACATATTGACATACAATGCATAGCTAGAAGCATATACATACATAAATACAAGTGTATTTGCACTTACCTTTGCGCTTTATGTCAACGAGGGTGCAAGAATTGAGTTTCAAGATTCGACGCAGCCACAATTATGCTAGCGCGTTGCGTGGTCCACTGCTTTGAAGCRGCGCGAATTCGCGTCTCCAATATAGTTGATCGTTGCTTTTGTTGTTGTGGCTTATTACTGTGCCGTCGCTTGCCAYGCAAGCCAAGTGTACATTTGTATTGCCACACAAATAACGGTTTGCAATTTTTATCTATAAAGTCACGCATATGTATGTAAAGCATACATAAAGGCATATATTTGATATGAACCGGAGCGCTGTTACGCACACACACGCACAGTTGATTTTATTAAATGCACTGTAAAAAGGAAAATTTATATTCTTTTCATATTTACTTTCCTTTGTTTTATACAAAAAATTTCAATTATTATATATATAATTTTTAATATTTTAAATAAATTTTGGTTGTTATTTATTTGTTTTTATTTTTCATGTTTTAATATTATTTAAATTTCGAACTGCTTCTTGCTTAAATTTATAGCTATACAAGGTTTATAGTATAACAAACTGCCTTTTCATTATTTAGACCTCATACTTGCTAGCACAACAACTCAAAACTCGAAAGTCAGCGCAAGTGGGTGCCTAATAATTAATGACGCCAGCGCAATGGAGTAATCTGTGTCGATGGGCTAAGATTGCAATGCAGAACTATAAACAATTTTTTCGCAGGCATTTATACAAAGTAATATATATATCTATTCATAAATAAAAATTTGCTAACTCAATTTCATATATTTTACCCTTAAACACATTTACTCAATTTTGATTTTTGTTTTCATCATTAATAAAATCTCACAGATCACAATATTTTTCCCCCCTAATTTAATAAAAATAAATAAGCACTTTCATTTTTTTCTACAATCACTTTCAATTCTAATGGCGTACGCTTATGTTATGTGCATTTGTTTTTGTTATTGTTTTTGTTTAACTTTTTTTAAGCATTTTGCTCTTGTTCTTCTTTCGCCAGGATCTAACGAACCATAACATAAATTCGTTAATGTGCACAGGAAAGAGCAGTTGAGCGCTGCGGATCTCAACTTTTCCTTATTCCATGCGTCCACAAAAAACGAGCACACATTTGACCAAGTTGTACACTATTTGGTGAGTGCGTGTGAGTGTGGGGTTGTCGTTTGGTAGTGCTGACGCGGGTGTATCCACTCATTCCCCGTGCTGCTCGCGAATAAATTTTTAATCTGACAATTTCGAGGGGCCCACAACCAACACAAATGATCAAAGAATTGCACTAACACCATTCCAATACAATTGGAAGGAATTATACGAGTTGTTGTTGTTAGTATTCTTTGCTTTCTTCGAATTCGTATTTATTTCGCAATCGATGCAAATCATTTACATTTTGGGTGTATCAATTTTGGAGGCATAAAAAAACTGAGCACTTCGAAGTTTCGTTCTATGCAAGCATAATCTAATTGGCAAAATTTAACACTATTTACACACACACAAAGACACACATATGTATGCAAGAGCACTGGATAAGATTTGCATAGTGATGGAAATGATTGCGCATTCACACCCACAGGTATTTGCGATGCGTATGTATGTATATAAATATGTGTACAATTGGAGCTGTCTCTTATACACATCTACTGGATAAGATTTGCATAGTGATGGAAATGATTGCGCATTCACACCCACAGGTATTTGCGATGCGTATGTATGTATATAAATATGTGTACAATTGGAGGCCCCATATATGTACCCACACGTATACATATACACATTTATAACACTTTATTTCACACTTGAGCGCCTGCTAAACTATTCAAGTCCTTTATGCATCCATTTATTGCTATTTATACACATTTTATAGGAATTACAGCGCATTGATTTATTATTTTTACACCTTGGCCACTTTTCCGTCACCTTTTGCTACACTTCGTGCCCTACACTTTAATCAATTCATGATACTTGTTTCAGCAAAATCCCTATTGGTATCCCTCTGCGACTCGTTAGCTCCACCGTYGGTTATGCGGCACCGTTRCTATTCATCGTCGTTCACGTCCTTATTCGAACTAACCGCTGCCAGCTTTAACAGCTAGTCGCTTAGTTGGTCCTGGGCAAGTAAACGAAACGAGCTGCTCTCGCCACACGATGGCAACCAACATCCGCTCAGCTCAGCTGAATTCGTGCCTCATTCGCGCGGCTACTAGGTGCACCATGTCCCTGTCCCTTTYGTGTACGCCTACCTACGCATGCCTACGGTTCGGCAGCGCTGCTTGTCGTCCTTGTTACATTCAACAAACGGTTGGTGCGCATGCATTGGAAATTCGCAATATTTTACTTTTATACTTYATATTTGCCACTCTTCGTAACGGTCGGCCAGAAATCTGCTTATAGGCCAACAAACACGGTACGGGCCTGTATATGCGTGTGTGTGTGCGCCTACAGTACGTCTGCCAGTCAAAGTCTCGGCTATCCAAACTATTTTGTGCACGTGTTGTCCGAAGTTCCATACTGATATTGTTACCGCTAAATATACATATAAATACACTTATAAACACAGGCACACACACTTTGTAGCGCCAGCATATATTATTTAAAAACATTCCGAGCCGCTTACCAGCTTGCTGCCATGTTCGTGTCTCCATTTGTGTAGGATAACAAATGTTGAAAAACGAAAAACATATGACTTTATTCATACTCAATCAGCGCACATGCGCCTTGACAAACATTTGTTTATGTTCGTTACTTACTAAATATTTTGTTGTGCATCATAATGTGCGACATATTTTCTCATTAAATGTTAGCAAAGGTTCGTTTCCCTTGAGTTTCGAGGTGCTACAGTGCGTATGATGATTATAAGGAGCCTTYGCCTGCTTCAACGCACATGCTCAGCTTATACTTATACCATGCTTACACCTACACATGCACATATTCAAATATATTTGCATGTAACTACGTCAAAAGCAGATGTCACTAACTATAGAACATTAAATATAAATAAACTAATAAATGAAATTACTATACATGTGTTTATGTGTGTGTGTGTACATTTCTAAGCTCTACACATTTTGGTTTATTAAAAGGCACTTTAATGTTTCAGGATTTCGTAGTAATATTTATAGGTATGCGCACACACAGAAATACGTAAAAAATGCCTTAAGAATATTTACGCATATTCACATTTCTTGACTTGTTTAAAATAAACAACAAATTGATTAAATGTATGTAAGTTAATTTATATATTCAGACATTTTTAATTAAGATTTAAATAAGCCCCAAAACAAGAAACTACGACAAAAAGCGAGAGCATTTTCATAAATTGAACTTTAACGCGACATTATAATTTTTAACGTTTAACAAGTTGTTTAAAAAATTTGAACAATTAAGTTATATAGAAAATTTATGGTGGAAGTTGAATGCTTTAAGTCGGTAGGTCGCCAGAGTTGGTGAAATGTGTATGAGGTCATCTTCCCAACCATAATTAAATAAAAAAAAATTGTTGAGTGGATGAAAAACTCAAAGTGATATTAATAGAAAACAAGAAAAAGTGATAACTTCGGCTTAAATGCCCTTCCCATCTGTATTTCTCATAGCATCGATAAGTATAACAAAATCAGAGGACGTAAGCAGCCAATGATTTGCTTCCAACAAAAATTTTTATTTTATCAATTTTTCCCAATACCACTTACTATTAACACGCTACATACTCGTACTAATAAAAGGCTTCCTAGGTTTCATTAGGCTCAGGGAAGTATTACTCCRATTATTAGGAAAGGGTTCTCTCTGAATTGTATACCTCATMCRTTGACYGATATTTTTGATCAAAGCCAATAGTAGATACTGGGGTCCATTCGGTATTTAGTGCCTCGAACAGTTTGGTTTATATTCAGACAATTTTTGGTCATAAGGTAGTATACCTTAAAAAAATTATTAGCGCAAAGTTTTATCTCGTTATATTAATTGATTCTTGACTTGTATACTGGAAAGTGAACGAATCAAGTGAAATTTAAAATTGTGCTAAATGAATGAGCAGTAGACGTGGTTCGATTTCAGCATTTCAGATTTTTACCACCACTCACATAAATTCTCTAATACCATCACAAAAAGGTTAAAATTTTATGTAGTTTTATAAGTACCATCACATGGGGAGTAGACGGATTTTTCTTCCGATTTCATCCATTTTTACAACGCCGATGAAGGGCTAAGGGACTTCTTCTGAGTGAATTTGGCTCTTGCAGCTTAAGGGGCTATACCAGTGTTACGCATGAAAAATTAGGTGATTTTCGTGAAGTTTTTTAAGGGACAGTACGCTATTCAATGTTTCGAACTTCCTTAAATGAAATAAGGTATATTTTCAGCTATATTTTAAGATTTTTTTTTACAAAAATAGTGAAAAATAATGAAGTTTTGGGCTGTCTTCGGAGGTGCCAAAAAAAAAAATGCCCCAAGCTGGCAAAAGTCCGGCCGAATGGTTAGCTGAAACAAACATTTTTAAAAGTTTATTGAACTTAAATATATTTCTTATAATCTTTACAATGACCTATGATCTTTGAAAAACAGCAAAAATTAACTTAATGGCGTAATTTTGAAAAAAAAAATCCGCTTTTTTAGGTAAAAAATGGTTAAGGCCAAATTGACAAAAAGATCGTAGGTCATTATATAGCAAATGTATTCAACAATACTCAGTTTTAATTTGAAGTCAATCGGTTAATTTTTCGTTGAGTTATGATGCCAGCAATTTTGCAAAATATCGTTTCGAGAAAAACGCGTTTAAAGTTTCACTTATATACGTTTGCACCTCCGAGAAGTCGCTCTTAGAACGCTGCCATCCAATAACTATTCAAGATACGACCTTCCCGATTTCACAGGATATTTATAGAAATATAATCTATCGAAAAAGCATATAATTTTTTTTTTTTTTTTTTTGAAAGTGTCATACTGGCATATCCCCTTAAGTGACTTAAGAAATATGTACATTACACTTATTAGAAGCCACTTTTTCAACTTGTATCATCATTATGATTATGTATATGTAAATAACCCATAAAAGATAGATAAGTTTCAGGTGATAAATATAACCGTTAGGTGAATAAAACTTTTACACTCTATAGCAATATGTAGCAAGAATATAAAAATATCTTTTTTGAAGTTTTCCACATAAGAACTTGATTTTGCTCGGTCTGTTTGTATCGATCTAGACCATATATTCAAAGATCTCCGATGTTAATGAATAATTTCGTCACTTATGCTCAAAACACGAATTTGATGAAGCGTTCGCTTTAAAATATTAGATATTATCCTTCTTTAATTTCTAACGTGAATTTGTTATCAAAAACTTGAGGTTGCAAATTATATTTCACTATCCAAAAACATCCAACAAATAGATTTAATGAAATTTGATTAAAGTCTTGAACATCTGATACTAAGCCCTCTGCTGTCAAGAACGTCAAATACATAGACAATTGTCCTCTCAGCTTTCTGGCAGAGAATGTAAATACAATGTTTATATTAGTAAATAAAATAATAATTTGTTATTTTTGAGTACTCGCAAGGAACTTTGACTCAAAATGCGAATGGAATTGTAAAGTTTTACAAAAATTTAATCTAATTTAGTCTACGTATTTTTTGTACAACAAATGCACAAACATGCACGTACACATTTACATACGCAATCATACGGTGTATATGCATCCACGTGTTATTTATCATTCAGTAAGTAATTATGCAATTGAATTGCATTATTGCATCATATTTTAACTGCATAAACCACAAATAATTAGGTAATTGCAAGCAATGTAACTGTAAAACTATAAACAAGAAACTATTACTGCAAAAAAGCATAAGCTATTTACGATTAGAGAAATGCATAATGTCAGTAGCATTGAGCATAGGCAATATAAACCTAACTATTTCCTGCTGGGTATGTATGGCGTATGCATTGGGGGTATGTGTAGAAATTTTTATATGTTTGATACATTCAGTGTTCGCTATCTTTTTAATGATTCATATATATATGTATATATATACATATAACTATTACTAAAGAGCAAACACCATAAAAATGCAAATAAATATTAGATTTTAGGTTAAGTAGGCGCGATAAAATTAATTAAAGCCTTTCATGTTTTTAGGCATGCTCATATGTATGTATGCAGTATGCACTTGAATAGAAATTCGTAGCATGATTTTATAATTTACGTGCAATATTGCTGATATACATACATATGTACCATACTAAATTGTATAACATATTTGATAATAATATAAAAACAATACTAATAAAACGAATTGTAATAAATTTAAATTTCAATGTAACATGTATAATTATACCTGTCTCTTATACACATCTAGATGTGTATAAGAGACAGAACAAACACGGTACGGGCCTGTATATGCGTGTGT
>NW_017535186.1:402396-509348 GCF_001853355.1 Bactrocera latifrons
TCGATTATCACTTTATCATGCGAGAGTATAAAATGTTCGGTGACATCCGAACTTAGCCCTTCCTTACTTGTTTTTATATTATTTTTGATAATATTATAATAATGATATACTAGTATATACTCACCATATTTTAATTTCAATTAAAAAATCTAAACTCTATTAAAAGTTGTTATTATATTATACGGTTATTATTAATTTATTTAATTTGTAATTGTACTACTTTTGAGCAAGAAGAATTACGGTGTGTTAAAATAATTTATTTCTCATAGTCATCGCACATACTGAGCTGACTCTAATTTGCCGGCATTAACTAAGCTGTGTTTTCTTAARGATTAACAACACAATAAACCAATAAACTTAAACACGTTGTAATTCAACTTGAATAAATCTGTACATATACATATACTCTTTATGATCGTTAATTGCCGCTAGAAATATAAGCTGTATACATACATTTGTATGTACATATATTTACGTGTTAACCATACAAGTGCATTACTACTATGAGTATACTATAATTACTGACTTAGAGTCTTTAAGAAGAGGTTTGGCCGAACTTCTACCACCGATTGTGGTTGAAGCTTTGATGCTTCTACAATTTTGGAGCCGAATAAGAACATTAAATTGATTTTACGAGAAGTTTGTCTGGGAGTGGAATCGAACCCGAGTCTTATGTAGGTATGATATATACCTCCGAACATTGATTTTCTTGGCATAAAAAGTGTACATAAGAATTGAAAACCGTTAAGATATTAATATGATATTCACATAATTTATTTTATCAAATATAGTTATAACAATATGAGTATATTACGCATCATAGCGTCAAGACGTTCTCTTACTATAAAGTAGTTGCATTAACTTGCGTAACTAAAAAAAAAGTATTAAGAAATTTGAAATCAAAATTAATCTTAACGATTTCCCTTCATACCGAATGGTATTTWTCAGAAGCCAAAATACTTCAAAGGACAAGAAAATATGTTTACATATATTTTTTTATCTCAACCAAAGAAAACCGCAAAAGAAATATTATCTTTTGTTTTCAAATATTTAGAGGTGATATTCAATTTATGCTTGCTGCCTTTAGCTAAATTCAATTGTGTGAAAATTAATATAATAGTAATACAAAATACGAGTATACTATAAAAGCGCTTTGATCTCTCACTTTTTACTCACATGCATTAACTTACCATAAATAGTATACAGGGTGCCATTTTAGCAACTTTTTTGAAAATTGTTTTACCTGTTATCCAATAAATTATGRGACCTGCAAATTTCAAAGATTTTATGACAAGCATTTTAGTAGAAGTATGTAATATTACCAATCGCTAGTATCTCATACGTTGCTCTGTTGCCTTACAATAATTAAATTTATTTATAAAATTTACAAAGAGTCCGAAAAACATAAGGATTTGATCAAAATATCACACCAATCACAAACGTACATCCATTTAATTCGAATGAAAAATATCTAAATTTCAATATAATTATATGCATTCTTTGTATTATTAGTAAAGTTCRCATCGTATATGCATAATTATATATGTACATATCTATTGAATTGTTAGAAATTCTGTGTCTATAAACATGACTATTTGCAGTTGTTTATACGTACCATATAATAATGGCTCAATTAAATTTTTAGCCAAGCACAACTRGTAAAAAGAGCGATAAGTACCCAAGTGTACTTACATACATACAAATACATAGCCGCAATCGCGTATCTACAGAATAATTCTACAGATTTAAGAGCAAACACACATATACAAATACAAATACAAAAGTAGATATAAGATACTATTTAAGCAATGCATTCGGTCTAGCATAAGTTTGGCTGGCAGCTGGAGGTTAGCTGGTTCAAAGAATTCAACGGTTCTGTTGAAAATCAGTCTTTCGATGCATGAGTGATTTCCCTTTCGGACAGACCGCCGAGCGACGGAAATTCATTTCCAATTCTGAATGGCAGCGCCTGCTGCATCATTTCAACTTTTGAGATATAATCCGCTGTCGAATCAGTCATAAAGTTTAGAGTCAAGAGCGAATCCAAGCAGTTCAGTGCAGTGTCGGTCGGCGCACGTTCACTTTTATCAACAACTGTGTGTACAAACAAAGCGGCGAGTCTTAAACACTCAGCAGTTTACAATAATTATTCATTTTAACACGCAGAGCTATACGCYTGATTTGAGTGTGTTTGAAGCTGTTAAGTGCAGTTCTGTAAAAAAATTTATACAAATATACTTTTAAGCTCGTGTCTAATTTTAATTGTCAGCTTTTGATGTGTGCGTTTGTTCGTTAATTACTTTTCTTCCGGCTAATGACCGGTTTGGCTAAGCGACGAGTTTAAAATAACTTTTCCTCGTGTGTAATTGTGTTTTTTATTCAAAAATGTTTCTTCAGAAAATTACGCGCAAACATGTGATAATATTGCTGAGCCTTTGTACGGTAATAGCTGTTATTTTCATATATTTCTGCACCACCACTGGCCAGCGCGGGGAAGCTGATAGGTGGATAAATGACGCTAATTGTCCCACAGTATCAGTGAATATCTCGAAATCCACGCTAAAGCTTGTGCATATGGTAAGTGTTGATAGCGAAAGTTTATTCTTAAATCGAAATTTCAACAATGCTTAATTACTTATATTATTACACATTTATGTCTGATAAAATATATGTAGTTATAACAATAATTCAGTTACATACATATACATATGTTCGGCGTACTGTTGACATATAATAACACCAAAATGTCTCTTACTATCAGCTAGTTGTATAGAATTTTGCCACTTTTGACAAAAAGTGCTGTTTTGGATAAAATAGGACATGAGAAGATTCTAACAGATTTTTACTCCTCCATCTCATAATAACAAATGAAATAGTATATATAATAGTTGTTTAGAACGGATGCTGTATAAGACCATATCCATTGGTAGTATAGGCAATTCTGAACTAAATCAAATCAGCAGTATAAGTCACAACAACTTAACCAAACTGCAATGATAAAATGTTTATGGGTCATCCAATTACAAACATTTATGACTATTGGTATTAATTAGAATACGAATGAAAACCCCAACTCAAATATACCGCTTTTGCAGTGAGAAAAAGCACCGATGACACACTGAGATATTTTAACATAGCAAATCAATTCACCATACTTGATTAAAATTACAACTTGGAGATTTGAAAATTCGAACAGTTTGTCGCGACGAATTCGAATAAGAACCTGCTTCATGTTAATTTAGTTGAAAGCTCGAAAATCTAATTTTGTTGTCCGGTTAAATGTGTATACTGAAAATAATTTTCACCTTTAATAAAGCAAGAAATTTAAACATTTTATATTCTCATAAAAGTGATATGTATATTCAATTTCCATATTTAATTTAACTAAAAGTAAGAAGTTTTACATCCTTTATTTTTGTTTCTCAGGCAAGAGAGAGATTATATCGGAGCTTCATTGAGATTTCATACATATTGTTCGATAGATGCAATATAAAATCAACCGAAGTACGAAGCTATTTATGTTAGGAGGCTAAGGAAAGTATTGTCCTCGAAGCGTTAGTCCGTTTTCTACAATTTTTGGTCGTTAGTTTAAAAACCTTGAGGGCAATATTTCTGCAAACTTTTATATTAATAGGGACAGACAGTAAATCGGAACAATACCATTATAATATGAGCAAAATATTTCGAGAGTATTAAAGCAAAATCAAAAAAATTTTGCGAAAATTATTTTGAAGCAATTAAATTGTTAAACTGAGTTCAACTCATTTACTGAATTTCGCAGTTGACTAAAGGGGAAATCCCTTTATTCGTACGCTTATTATATATGCATATGTATCATATGTACTTTTTTGTTTCTTTATTGCCTCACCCAGGACTTTTAAWTAGGTGTTTTTATACCCTGAACAGGGTATATTAAGTTTGTCACAAAGTTTGTAACATTCAGAAGGAAGCGTCGGAGACCCTCTAAAGTATATATATAAATGATCAGTATGTTGAGCTGAGTCGATTTAGCCATGTCCGTGTGTCTGTCTGTCCGTCCGTCTGTATATATACGAACTAGTCCCTCAGTTTTTAAGATATCGTTTTGAAATTTTGCAAACGTCAACTGCCGATATCGGACCACTATASCATATAGCTGCCATACAAACTGAACACATAGTTACTAAAAGAAATGCACCTGTGAAGGGTATATTTTTGTTCGTGCAGCCGAAATTAACGTTTTTTCTTGTTTTTATTTTGATTAGTATGTAAAAACTCAAAAATGTTAATAAGCAGTTAATTGGAATAATTATTTATCAATTTCGCATGTGGTACTCACGWAATATAAACAACAAAATATTTATTCAAAAGATATTACTTGAACTATAAAGTGGATAACAATAATAATAATGACCTATCATATTTCACAGGTGTTTCGTCACGGTGCGCGCACTCCGGTGACCACCTATCCGAATGACCCTTACGTGAACGATACGTTTCATCCSACTGGCTGGGGTCATGTAACAAATGTGAGTAACACGTGGTATTCTTCACTTTATTTATTTCTTCACTTTATTAACAATAACTGTATTGTAATTCAATTTTGTTTACTTTATTTACTAAATTACAGAAAGGAAAAGTCGAATTGTATCACCTTGGAGAGTGGCTACACAGGCGATATGGAAAGTTTATGGAACCGCACTATTCACCTGAGGTGTGTTTAATATCGGTTTAACGACAATTTTTTTAATACCATAAATATTAGTACATATATATATATTAATTACCTAATACATCTTCCCAGTACGTTTACGCTCAATCGACGGCATCAACGCGTGCGTTAATGTCTATGTCTACCGTACTAGCTAGTTTCTTTCCACCGCGTGGTACCGATATGGAATGGAATACCGAATACAATTGGCAGCCAATACCTGTTTTCTCAGAGCCCTTAGAGGAAGACTCTGTAAGAATTTAAAACGTTAGCACTCGGAGCTTGTACTAAATGATTTCTTATTGATTTTCAGCTACTTTTGGTTCGCACACCATGTCCGCGTTWCTTCGAGGCGCGTGAAGAAGTATTTCAAATACCGAAAGTGAAAGCAGAATTGGCTGAGCACGAAGATCTATTTCAAAACTTGACCAAATTAGCTGGGGTGCTTATCAGAAATGCCGATGATGTCAATTCCTTATATAACACTCTGTTAGCGGAGGTGAGTCATCACTATACAGATCTATAAGACGATTTAGAAATTGAGGAAGCTGTTTTTTGTATTTGTACACTAATAACACAAAAGTTACTAGTCACACTAACAACTTCTATGAACAAGTTGGAATACAGTTGTAATCGGTATATATGTAGGTTACGGGGGGCCATTTCAAATAATTTATACGAAATTTGTCAAATTATGCACTTTATAAAGTTCACAACTCTCAGCCTGTCTGAAGTAATTTTATGCCCTCTAATTGGCACTAATTTCACATGTTTAAATCGAATAATGAAAGTGTAATTTATTTGAATATTTAGCAAGAGTTTGGCTACACCTTGCCTGCGTGGACCAAGGATTACTTCCCTGAAAAAATGCAATTTTTAGCCGAGCAAAGCTTTATCTATAACGCATACACCAAAGAAATGCAAAAGATTAAAGGAGGTCCCTTCCTTAAGAAGATGTTTGCCGAGATGTTGGAAAAGCGTAACGGCAAGCTTAGTCCCGGCAATCGTAAGCTATTCGTCTACGCTGCCCATGATTGGACGGTGGGCAATATAATGGCTTCGTTGAATCTGTGGGAAGGTCAAATGTTGCGCTTTGCGGTCACACTTATTTTCGAGTTGCACCAAAACCAGCAAACCGGCGAGTACTACATTGAGGTGCGTTCATGCTTACATACTTGGACCTAATTAATTGCGCTGAGAGTAATGGTTCTCTTTTGATGTTTTACAGATTTATTTACGAAATAGTGARGACGGCTGTGCTGAGTTGTTGTCGGTGCCGAATTGTGGCGCGCAATGCCCGCTGGATAGACTAATTGACCTGAATGCTGATGTCATACCTAATGAAACGTATGAGGAGCGCTGCAAGGCGAAAAATTCTAATTTCGTTGAGCCGCCAAAGCGTGCGGTGGAACGGGACCCGAACTCGAAACTTTAGTAAAATTTATGTATACAACAAATAGTAATATTAAGTTCAAAAAGTATTAATATGTTTAATTAATGATTACTTTTGTGTATTTTCAAATCTAGTTGAAAAAAGTAAGAGTGATTAATTACTAATTATTTTACTATTAACTGATGTACTTAAATAAAATTTARAATATTTTAAATAAAACTAATATTTCAAGTTTGTCTCTTCATCTAAGTATTAAGCCAATATCCGGAATTTGTTGTTACTTGAGGGTCTTATAACTTTTTACCGATATTTTTACCGTTATGCCTTTAACTGTGGCGTTTAAAACTTTAATATTAACGGCTATCGAGAMCAGTGTCCGTTATCTATGTCTCATGAATCCAAACCAATTTTTTACGTTTCTACTTTTAACCATTTAAATGACATCGTATAGTATCACCTATCTGCTCTCATAAGATTTTTTTCCACCTCCTTCTTTTTAGTGACKATCTATCCCTATGGAATGTTATCTGTTTACAATGATTGACCTACACGCCACATGAAAATTGGAAAAGGAATRTCAAACAAAAAATATTTACGATCAGCTCGCTAAGTTGTCGAGTCGTAGCTCGTAATGAGATGCCWATTGCACAAATGTGATGACATAACAACATCTAATTAAAATTTAATAACAATAACAACAAGACTTAAAATAGCTAAGTAGCATACATATGTATGTAAGTATATGTATATTATATTGCAATGCCTGAGAAAGGTTCAAGGTAATAAATTGCATTCGAACACAACGTGATATTGTTTATATAAAATGCATTTTTCATTAATAACAGTGTATTGCAAGCTTTCAAGAGACGCCTTCTATATTTGAAGTTTTACAGGAAATTAGCAAAAAGCTTTAAGAAAAGGSCTAAATTTGAAAGTAATCGACCATTACAAATCCAGCCTGTCAAAAATATTATTTTACCATTGCCATAGTAATAACGTATAGTTAGGCATGAATTAGGTATACTTAGCAAGAAGAAATTTCTATCTTACAGAGCTTGTTTACTATGAAATGTTCTGTAGTGATACCCTGTGGTAACCTGTCATTTGTTTGATAGAAAATGCAGGTGCTGTTACGCAAATATTATATGCGTAAAGCATTTGCTGTATTTTCATATCTGCTGGGTTATCGTTTTCCTCATACTCCTACTTATACTACTGCTCTCAGACATTCATGYATCTGGGGCGGGTTCATATTCCACGTTGGTGTTATCATTCAAAATTAATGTTGCTCCTATCGAGTTAAAATTTCAATTAATAATTATTCGTGCCTCCAAAGTTCCAGTATTAGTTATCATTGACGTCACTTAGTGCTTTTCAAGCACGTGCATCATTTTATGGCCACACATGTGCTGTCTCGTTGTGAGTATGGAACAAAAAACGTTTAATATAATAATACGCACACACAAATGATATTGTTATTGAAGTCTTATCAAAACAATTAAAATTGAAGAGAATGTAGAATAAGATTTAAATAATTAACCAAGTGTGTGCTTTAAGTCGCACTTCTAATTTTATGCCAGACTGTCACGTGTTATCSACAGACACAATTCTCATTTCAATGTTTTGCCAAAACAATGAAATTCAGCTTTCGCTCGTTTTATATTCAATCCTCTTTTATGAATTGGGCTGAGTTGACATATGTACATATATATTTACAATTCCCATATACCATAAAGTGAATTAAAGGTTCCGATTATTCTATATATGTATAATTAAGTCTTATGGTATATTAACGTTTTTATTTGCAATTTCCTGATCTCTATGATCTATCCAAGGAAAAAATAATAATTAAACTGCGATTTATTTAATCAAAATTTAACCTGCGATAAGATAAGTGTAGATTTCATTTCAAAATACATTTTCATTTACTTTATTAATAAAAAAAAACAATATTTGGTTTTGATTTCAATGTGATGAATTGCTAATTGTAGCTGAGCAAGCTTGCATTACAACTACATATGTATGTACACGTGTATATAATTGCAAATATTGGCGCCTTTCATATAAGCCAAATCTCAACGTACGCTTATCTTCTCTCCTCTTTGATTTGACTAGCAAGAACAGCAGAGCTTAGTCGTGCAAGTCTCGTGCTGTTCAAGCAGACTAAGACCAACTATGTTTTATTCTCAGAAATCACACATTAATAAATCAARCTTATATGTACAACAGCAAGCGTAACTGTTCTTTAAGTGCTTATGTGTTTGTGAGTATTTAAAAGCGCTTCGCCGAAAATTGTTGCTCTTATTAGTGAYTATATATCATTACAGTAGACCTCAGAGATTTTTCGTTTTAAGTTTTTTCAAAAACTTGTGAACATTTCTTTATGTGTTATTTGAAAACCAGTGCTGAAAACTGGAAGGATAGAACCCAGGAGTTTTATAAGAAGAAGTAGAAAAGCTTGGATACGAATGGAATTCGGTTATTATTTAGATTTATTTGTAACGRTGAAGGATATTGGAGAAGCCTGATTTTGGACTAACTGGAAGAATTTTTTAAGTCTATCTCAGACTTTCGATATATTTAATTTACTACTGCACGATTTTCTTTTTTTTTTTTTTTGAAACTACGAACAGCAGTTAAGATTATAATAATTTTTTTGTCAATCCAACATTGGCTATACTACCGTCAAAGAAATAAAAGCTTATTAATAATCTTAAATCACACATTTCTGYAGTTTAATTTCTGCTTTTGAAATACAACTAAAATTTTCGTATGCAATGAATGGCTTACTCATATACGATTCGCAACGCAATTTATAGTTAAGAGTATTTCCTTCAATCTTACTTGAAATTGCACAAAAGCACCAAACGTGAATTACATAACATTTTCCAATATTTTTAATGCCGTTATATCACATGCCGAGTCATGGAAGCATCCGTATGTATACATAATTTATTACGATACATTGCACTTGATTAAGGAAACGGAAGAATTTCGGAGCTGCAATCGCAGTCTCTTTCAAACACCGAATAATAGCCACTTCCCTCCGGATTCCTAACGATAACTCATTAAAACTGCCTGCAATCTTTTAACAGTCTACCTAAAATAAAATGCAATTAATTATTGTTTTATTGACAAAATGGTCTTATTGTTTAAATGTTAAAAAGACGTATAAATAACTTCATTACCTGTCTACCTGCGAGCAGGGGCCTTTTTACTGAGAACACATATGCACATTAGTACATACATATGTACGAGTATACGCCTGTAAGTACACAGCTGCCGCTTTCGCGATGTTCCTTGCATCAAAAGTTCCTTCGTATGAGTAGACAGCGACCGTGGGCTAATTTTGCGGTATGAAATTGGGAATTTTTTTACTTAAATGGGAGCGAGGCAGTAATTTTTGCCTTATATTAAGTTCAAATTAGTGCTGTGCATATGGTGTACGTCATGTGTAGGCGCTTAGACACCCGCATAATATTCGAAAAAATATAAATTTATACAAACAACCAACSGCTTGACGTACATACATGCCMTACATATGTATATATACTCGTACAATAAATAAATACGTGAATATAAATCGACTTACAAAGGTGTAATTTAGAGTTGAAGGGCAAAGTGAAACCTACTCGTGCTTTTCAATTTGCTCGAATGCAATTGAGCTGGCGAAAAAAGGTACACGAAACAGCAATAACAACAGTAAAAACAGTAACAACAGTAACAACAATCAAATTAAACAAAATAAATAAATTATTACGTTGAGCGGAGAGTTTAACTCGAATACAATAGGTACTCGCCTTTACAAACATACCTATACATACATACATGTAATAGATCATAATGAGAGAACAGTAAAATCGACGCGAAGATAACAAGTGACTGCATTTGCGTATGCTATCTAACTTATCCACTGCCAGTTATTCCACACCGGAGTACACGGATCGGCCGCTCGACTGCCAAACGCTGCGCGTTGGACTAACTAACTGTCATTTTGCGGAATTTCCTTTATTATCGCCAATGTGTTTTAATTTCTTTTATTCTGTAGTCTCTTTATTGTGTGTGTTTTAATTGTGCAAAAAAAAATATTGAAACAAAAAATGCTAGAGAATCAATGGGAACAACATCCAGGTGTCTGATAAGTGTCATAGTGCTTGCGCCCTACRTACATATGTATGTACTATATATAATTGCAGATAAAATGTATTAAAGTAAACAACTGTGTACCTATAAACTAAATGTGCTATGTGCCAGTTTTGAAGAAATACGCGATTGTTATAATTTGCTGTGATGATTAAGAATGTTAATTAAACGTTTAGCTAATCAGAGTACGCCTTATACATTTTGACAAACATATTACACATATATCCATATGAATGTTTATATTGTGTGTTTGTAAAAAATTTTAACACTTAATAGCTCTCACCTTACGTCAAACAGAAATTTTGGTGAACCTGTTATAATTTTAATTACCGTTAATGCATACACTAACAGTCTGGTCGGCACTCTACAGTAGGCGCACGCGTTCCGCTTATGAAGTAGATTTCCAAAAATTATAAAGCTTTGGTGAAAGTTTGGGAATGGGAAAGTGAAGGTAGTGATTGAGCTGTTGCAGCGGCTAAGCTTGCTTGATTGTTAAAGTATATAACCTGAAATTTAAGTACCAAACAAAATTTGAAATGTGATAATCTTCAAAACGTCTCTATATAGTCAATTAAGAATATTTTCATTTTAACTCAAAGTAACCTCAATTTGTTTGATAGCTACTCGAAATTTCATAAAACAATTTGTACTGCAATCTGTGTTAAAAATTACAGGCTGGTAAAGAAAAAAAAATAAGGATGCTAGTAAGAATTAATCTGAAAACATTTTTAATTTTATATAGCTTTACAGTTTGCTATTTTTACATATTTTAAAGCAGACCAAAAGGACCACTGAGGTAGGAAATTAAAGGTTAATATTGAAATTTGCTTGRATTCTTATGGCTAGGATTTTTAGAAGAACTTGGAACAGCTTTGACAGTAAAATTGCAGTACACTGTAAAAAGCTTTGTCCGAAATGATGTGTGATTCAACATTCTGAATGTTTTACGCTTTCACAATAGTCATATTATATTCTTGTCTTCTTATTATTGTTTCACGTTATAAGGAGGAAACATCAACATACAAAAAATTTTGATTTTATTTAAATAAAATATTACATTCCACATTGTAATATAGTATCGCATAATACTTATTTATTCATTTATTTTACGTACACCTTTCGGAAGTATAAGCTCATCGATAGTAATTATATATGTAAGTGTGTGAATATAATGTAAATCAGCAAATTATTTGATAATCATAATTACAAGCAGTACAATTAACTGCATCTATAATATTTTAATCCGCATTGTTGAATCACTTCAAATTGTAAAGATGATAAAGATGAATTGTTCAGTTTAGCAAATATAATTTTTAATCATTTTACAGTTAACCCTACATACATATCCATACATAAATGAAGTTTAAAGCTGAGTTTGAGGTTTAACCAATTCTTTTGAAGATTATTTGGGGCAAAAATAAATTTTAAACAGTAATTGAAGTCGCTGCTACCACAAATCATTAATTATTGTGTTTAATACAAAATAAAAAAATTACAGTTAAAAAAAAACTGTCTATCGAACTAAATGAAAGGGTAGTGTAWTTCAGCAGCGACTCAGACCAACTGTGTTAATAATTATCATTTTTCTTTCTATTTTAGGTTTTAACATTACATTAGAATATGGAATAAGCACAGTACTCACACGATTAGAATGTATGTACATATGTATGTACGTATGTTAAGCCGCACACCTATATCTCTCACACATACACACCATCATACATACATACAAACATATGTAGATGCAGGCTAAAGACAAGTAATTTTGAAAAAGCTACATATACTACAGTGATAATATTTAAAAACAAGCAATATTGATAAAAAATAATATAGAATATTTGAAATTTTCGTATAAAAGTAAAATCTGAAATGTCGCGCACACATTTCTCTAATAAACATCGTCTAGCTATGGCCGGCGCAGCGGTGGCGGTGGTGCTTTTATTGTTATGTTTGCTCAATTCAAACGTTCTTTCATTCGTGTCCGAAGACAAAGCCGATGCTGATACTTTAGAATTACTACATGTGGTGAGTTGATAATACGGTAAACGCGCAAATCTGCTTACAAACAAACATATACAAATACTACGCACGTTTGGCTCGGTGCAATACTCCAGCACATGACAAAGTCGCACTTGAAACTGCTCTATGACAGTTTTGTTTTAATTACATCAATAAAGTGATAAGTGATAGTKTTTTATGTGAGGGAAGTGCATTTATGGGTGTGCATGTAATTAGCTCGTGTTTACTTATAATATTGGTTTTATAAGTCATCAATATAAGCGGATTGACAGTTAAAGTGATATTGGACGTGTTTTAACTGCGGTCATTTTTGTGAAAAGTGATCGGCTGATTTGCATTTAATAAAAACTACATTTTAAGGCGGATTTTTTTTTTCAAATATATGCACTCAATAATATTATATTTTATATTAGTAATTCTAATAAAGTGTTAATATGAAATATATATTCACAATGTGAAATGAACTCATATATACCATGGCACCTTGAGTATAATGAAATAAATACAGGGACGTGGATAACCCATCGCTTTGAAGAGTACGACAAGATTTTAACTAATAAATGGCGAATTCTTTTAATTGAAAACTTCTTTCGAACAGCAGGGATTCATTAGCGGTTTTCCACGGTTCCACAAAAATGCAGACAGAGATTCTTCCATTACCAGTCGAGTGGCAATATTTTTGGTGTGTAGCACATATTGTAGTTATCAAACAGGTCAACAACATTTTTTTTTTTTTTTCAGTAGCTACCAACACAAAAACTGAAACACACTACCTACAGTTCATAATGATAAATCTGTATTTGGTTTTGAATAATTTTTGCAAAATTTCCCTTACATGTTAAAAACTTAAATTTTTTAAATAGTGTCCTTGATTTAACTAAATCCTGAAAGATTTAGTTAAAACACTTTTGAGCTTCTTCAATACGCAAAATCGTTTTATCCCAAATTGCCTACTTTGATTTAAAGACGCTTTGATTTGCATTAAAATTTAATGTTTTCAGGCCAATGAAAAGTTGAATACAATAATGTCGTTGTCCTTGAGTTATGTTACCCTCGCATTTTTATGTAATCATTGTGTAAAATTTTCACTTTTTATACCATGTTTATTCAAAGCGCGCGTCGCATATGTCTCGGTTCTTATCGATGCCCTTAACTCTTTAATTGCGAGCACAAGCAAGCACCGTGATTACTTCACATATAATTAACACCCAGTCGGTTTTCATATTTTGCAAAGTGTGAAGGAAGCTTGCCAAATAATAAAGTTATCCATGCAAAGACTTGATATTAATCGCTGTATTCTTATGACAATTATAGGGATGAGTAAGCCGATAATGGCGGTACTGGCAAATGAGCAGTTTTCTGGGGAGAAAAGGACGTGTTCAAAATTTCAGTTCAAAGTCGTGTATACAAATAAACAGACGGACAGACCGGCATGGCTAAATCGATTCATATACATTTGTTTATATATATATTGTCCGATTTACGATTATCATTTATTATTCTAGGTTTTCCGACATGGACCACGAACACCCGCAGACACATATCCAAATGATCCACACATTAACCAAACATTCTCTCCTTTCGGATGGGGGCACATAACCAATGTAAGTCATAGCCAAAGCAGAAATAGCTTATATGTAATTTTTACATTGATAATAACTACAAGCAAATTATGAGGATTTAATTTATTTTCGTATACTTTTATAATATATTTTAGTTATTTTGTATTTATTCTTTCGACTTATATTTTTACTAACAAACTTTTTATTTATATTCCTTCCACGTACATATGTTACATATGGTATCAAAATTCATTTGACGGAAATCATTATTCACAAAAACGGACTTGAACAACCTGCCCCTTATGCAGAACGGCAAGCGTGAGCTATTTGGCATTGGAACGTGGCTGCGCAAGCGTTACGCAGACTTCATGTCGCCATACTATACGCCAGACGTAAGTGCAGGGCAGCACAGCGCTTGACACCGGAAACGGAATGTCGCAGTGTGGTAGTAATGGAGCATCGAAAATCAATGTAATGCGCCCTCCATTCCGGTCAAGCGCTGGGCGGAAAATGTTTGGATGCATTTTATTAGCAATTCGGTTGCTACGATTGTAGCGTGATTGAACTAATATTTATGTTACGATATGTATTTGTTATTGTTTTCTTTTTCTTTTTTCAGGTKKCACACGCTCAAGCAACGGGTGTTGCACGCACCCACATGACGCTGCAGACGGTCTTGGCGAGTTTGTTCCCCCCAAAAGATACGCCCATGGAATGGCATCCGAAATATAATTGGCAGCCGGTGCCGGTATTTTCGCAGCCACTCAATGAGGATTCGGTAAGTGAAGATTTTAACATCTAAATGTGCCAATAGCAATCGATTTTGCAAAATATGAAATTTTTAATTATTTTTGTATATATTTTTACAGTTACTGTTGGTGCGCACACCTTGTCCGCGTTATTTTGAGGCTTTAGGTGAAGTTTTAGAGTTGCCAAATGTGAAAGCGGAAATTGAACCATACCTCAGCATGTTGAGCGAGTTGTCACTCTTAACCGGCATGAATTTAACGCAACCGGAAGACGTTCAATCGCTTTACCTAACACTTTTATCAGAGGTAGTTATTCAGTCCCCCATAAAATAATAAAAGAAATACTTATTATAAAACTTTTTTATACAGCAAGAATTTGGTCTAAAACTTCCTGATTGGACGAAGAGTTACTTCCCTCAACAAATGCAGTTCCTTACCGATCAAAGCTACATTTATAACGTTTATACGCCAGAGATGCAAAAGATAAAGGCTGGACCATTTTTGCAGAAAATGTTTAAAGAAATGCAGGAAAAACGCGTTGGCAAACTGAAGCCAGAGGCTCGAAAAATGTTTATTTACACAGGACATGACACGACAGTGGTCAACATTCTGTCTAGCTTAAAAATTTGGAAGCGMCAGTTGCCACGTTACTCGGTTATGACTATTTTTGAATTGCACAAGAATAAGYTTACCGGAGAGTATTATGTAGAGGTGAGTTATTACACATACTTTATAGTATAATTGAAAATTGAACTGCAGAATCGACTTCAATGCGCTCTTTGTGATTTTAGGTTTACTTCCGAAGTCATGCCAAAGCG
Organism: Bactrocera latifrons; assembly: GCF_001853355.1. Classification (NCBI taxonomy): domain Eukaryota; kingdom Metazoa; phylum Arthropoda; class Insecta; order Diptera; family Tephritidae; genus Bactrocera; species Bactrocera latifrons. The sequence continues at coordinate 417,771 of NW_017535186.1, forward strand.
CCATTAGAGAAGCTGACAGTACCAGGCTGTGATTTTCAATGCCCCTTAGACAAATTAATTGAACTAAGTAGTGATGTACTTCCAAATGAACCATACGATGTGCGTTGCGCTTCAAAGAATGAAGGTTTTACGGAACCACCGCTCAAAGGACCTTAAGTGATATACCCTAAGAAAAAAAGTATTTTTATAACGCCTAATTTARTTTGTAAAATTTTATTTATTACACGAATATTTGAATATAATTTAGTTATAAGTTCATAAAGAAATTGTTTTTATGTGAAAATAAATTAATGTATAGATAATTATTTATAATTTGGATTTTTGAAATTTTTGCGAGGAATTTCACGTAGATTTMAGGAGCTTATAAATGAAACGGAAAGACCAATATTACTTTCTTTAATTAGAAAATGCATGAAATGATGTGTCAAAAATTGTGYAAAGCAATACGTTACACTAAACGGTCTTCAACTACGCAGCACCAATATGGTCGCCTGGATGCAATGGAATGCAGATGAAGAAGCTACGGACCTGCCGAACACTGCACTGCGGACCACGACAATCCTGTCTCCCATTGAACATCTACATAGTGAGATGCTTWTGCTCTCAGTTAAGGARCACAATTAAATCCTCTCCAAGCAGTTCCTGCTGAGATGCTTTCGTAGAAAACACCCCTGCAACCACATGCTTGGAGAGAAACCGCCTCCTAGGAGCATCAATAGGTCTTTCCTCGATTACGTTGACGACATCGAACAATACGCCGACCGGACTTCGGATGCAACTAACTTCCGACAGGTACTGACCGCCATTCACAATGGAGCCATCAACACCTCACTGACTCCCTTCCAGTGAATGGCGTTCTTGGAGTCAAATCATTGCAGACGAAGAGCTCGAGTTGCCGYGAGAAACGCGAGTGACCCTTGCGRAGCTGCATTCTGGATATTGTAGCAAGTTAAACACCTACTTGTCCAAAATAGATCCCGACATATCCAATATATGTCCTGCGTGCAATAAGTCTCCGCCTGACACTGGTCACCTCTTTGCATGCGCCGCCAACACCACTCATCTGAAACGCTTTTCCCTTTGGTCCGACCCMATCCACACAGCACGTTTCCTGGGCTTCTCTTTATATGACGTCAACTTAGATAACCCTCAACACCCCAACGAGAACTACATAATCCCTTAAAACAACAACAACAGCAACGACTATACAATTTTTGACACCGYAATACCTTTCTTAGAGTTATAATCTCCTGTTATGAAATATGTTCATCCTTACGGAATCATGAGAAATATATTATCTTGGAAAAATCACTCTTGTCTTTAGCATTCAASTTCAAATGGTAACGCTTTGTCAATATGTAAAATTAAAGTTTTGATATCCGCTGCATATTGGTGAGATGAAAGAAGAGGATGATGTAATCAAAATTAACTTTGAGGGAGTTATACCAATCTCACTAAGAAATGAACTTTTACAATTTTGCAAAATCAAACCTTATAGCATGAGGTTGGCAAAGTGGAATCTTAAATCAACATCCATATGGCATTCCGGCGCTCAATCTACTTCCACTAGAGTACATCAAGAACAAAATAATTATTTTGGAAACGTTTGRTAAATGAAAATTAACGCTAATCGAGTTATTTATTGTTATTGTTTTGAAAATACTATTTATTCCACAATTTTAAATATTATACGCTTCTCACCCATACATCTACGTAAAAACACATTGCTCAACTAATAAATTTAAATTCGTTCTACTAAAAACGCGAATGACTCCAAGGGCCACAATTAAGGAACGAAAAAATACAGACCAACTCGCTCATTGAAAGCAAACGATATAAAAATGCTTTGTTTACTGAAAATACTTGAAAAACCACACACACACATGTATGTACATAAGTGCACAGTAGCAATCTCAATGCAGCAAAAAACACTACTCGGCTCCGAAAGGGAAATGCAATTTAAAGTTCCCATTATGTTTTTCAAGAGCCGCTCAGCATTAGTTGCAATTTTTGCAAAACTGAAACATCACTTCATTCTCTGCCCTTCCGCTGCCCCCAGTGCAAGACCCCACCATTACTTTACACTCTATGTAAGTATGTACATATATGTATGCAAATACATATTTGGGAGTATGTATACAGTCCCAAACACACAGCAACTACCTTCAACAAATCGGAACAGCAGCATTAGCATTTCGGTTGAACTTAAACTTCATTCGAGTTTTGTTGGTGCGCATCTACGCTGCCGTTGAATTGTAAAGTTGGGCAACATTAGATACGCCTTATTGACTAGCACTTTTTGTGATTTAACATTTGTGCTTCAGGTAGTTGAAACTCCGTAAATTTGTAGCGTACTTGTGAAAATTCTCTAGACCCTCTCACTTTGTTACTTTGCCACATTTGGCGCTACCGAATCTCCGCTACTGGATATACTCCGGCWTAAAATGTATGTATGGGTATGCAAATCGTTAAAGAACGTACATTAGTGCAAACTTGTGGGGGTATACGCATGCATACTCGTGCATAGCATATACATATGTACATAGTATGTATGTATATGTTGATATAAGTTGACTAATGGCTTAGTAGATAGATAGGAACGTTTGAAATTATCAACGTCAAATGATTGATCTCCGACTATCAGAGCAGGGTGCGTCTCGTGCGTAACTACAAATTGTTGTGTTCTGTGTTAAAAATACCATTCTAGCTGCGGCGCGATTTTAAGAGACATATTTCTAATTATTTCCGGAGTACAGCGTCCACAAAGCCTTTTTAATGGTTAATGTCCGTAAGAAACTAGATAAGTGACATAAAAATTATTTATAAAATTTAATGAAATTAGAGGACCAGTTGCTCAGATGACCTTTACTTGCCCAAACTTTTCATATTTTCAAAGTTCGTAACATATCTGCTTCCGTTATGTCTGCTCGATGCAAAAACTAATTAACATGTAAGACAATTTCAGTCCACATTTTATGGGCCAGTGCTAATATAAGTTCATTTAAAAAAATCCTGTAAGTTAAGCAATTGAATATGCTATATTAAACCGTTCCAGTTAAAGTAAAATTTCTAAGCCATCATACATTTCACATCAAGGGGTGAACACTGGCTAAAACAATGAGTATGCACATGAATTTGGCTTTACTTTGTTTGAAGATGGGTCAAAATTTACGAAAACCAAAACGAGAAACTGAAACGAACGAACGATTACACTTTAAATGTGACCACCAAGGAATAACCAACCGACGGCAAAGAGAGAAACCGGTGTGGAAATACGAGCAATAAGGGAACGCTTCATCCACTAGTCCTTTTAGGTTTTGCTTTGCGATGCAAATTTTTCAATCACTTTGTAGCTTTGCTGCTGCCAAAGTGACAAAGTAAATAAAATGCAAATTAATCGGCAATTTTCTTGCTCGTTTGCGTGTGGTAAATAGAAGATGCGCCGTCACACAAACCCAAATGCATGTGCATGTGTATGTGTATGAGAATTAATAAAATATTTTTGGTAAAGTTTTAACAGTTGGGTAGTTTATTGATTGCCAGTTTAGACGAATAAATGCATGAGATAAAAGGGATTTGACGCTTAGATGACAGATACTCGAATTTGTTGCCAAGGTGGTGGTACTTACAAATTGTATTCATAACGATTATACATAATGACTAAATATTGAATAAATCATTCGCCTTTTGTGGCTTTGCTTAAATTGCTGAGATATGACTYTCGTTAAAATAATTATTAATTTTACGTTTGTTTTCTTCTTAATACAAACACTAGACAAAAATTACACCGTTAAAGWATAAATCTTTCAATATTACCGATATTTTCCCGAAACAAGTTGAYTGATACGATCAAGTTTCACTACATTTTCACGTATTTTAATAAAAATAAATATTATTATTATTGCATCCTAAGCCAATACAATCATGCCAATGCTTAATAAAATGTTCCATACACTTATTATAAGATTCGGCTGGAATGGTCATCGATACCTTTAGTAAATTTCGATTTTTCGGTTTTGGCTCATTTTTGGAGCGCCATTCGCTAGATTGTGRGATRGTGAACAGTTCAACAGTATTCATAAACCCTTGCCTCGTTACCAGTATTGATGCTTTTGAAGAATTGAAGGTCCTCAGATACGTTGGCAAGCATCTCTTTTGCAATCTCTACTCGTTGTCCTTTTTGCCAAAGATTTAGGTCTTTTGGTACGGTTCTAGCATTAACACGCTTCAAAGCCAAAACTCCAACGAAAACATGTTGATCAATCCAAAATCTGAATGCTTTATGTCACTCAAATACTTGTCTTCGTGATAAAGTTCTACAATATTTACTACGGTCCCGTAGCATTGATTCCTGTAGAACGCATTCTTTCCAGCAAACAAGTTGTTCAATTTTTTTTTCGTGGTAAAAATTGTCAGACAAACTATTCGGGTTATAAACACACAGCTTCCAAGCACGCACAAATTGGGGTATAGAAAAAKTTGGACCTGGTTAGGAGAAAAATTATTATGGATTCGGATAGCATGTTTGAGATCGTGTTTAGAATTCTTCCCTACAAAATAACAGTAGCGTGACAGATTGTTATRAAATTATTCTTAATGTCTCAATATCAGACATTTACTGGGAGAAACAAAATTTACTTAACTGTCATAAAATGTACATTTGTAGCTTATGTCCCATTGACGATTTCAGCATCCGGCCTTGCACTCATGCATCACCTCCTCGCCTAAGGCGTATGCTRTACTGCATAAGTATATCACTTAAAACATTCTTATTCTACGATAAACAATTAGCAGACAAAAGACAACCTTATAGCAAATACTCGGCGATTTCTATAAAATATCAAGTTACAAACATTATGCTCCATTTAAAATAAAAATGTATGTTTGTTTGTATGCACATAATCACTTTGACAAAATGGACACAGTCCATAAAAGGCAAAGAAAAAGATTTATTTACATAGTCACTTTACCATCCAAGGCTTAAGTGGCTTTAAAATCATGACAAATACACTAACAAACAGATCAGCGCATATATAAACAAACAAATGTATTTATTCAACGTTCTTGAGTTTAGTTAATTGTGAATATGATTTTGCGTGCAAGCGTTTGTATTGACCCAGTAGGAAAAATACATATGTATGTTACCGAAAAACGRGGATAAAAATAGTAATTCACTTCAATGTCTTATAACACTTCAGTTGTTAACATTTATGTARGTCTGGTTTTATCTGACTCTTCGGTTAAACATTAGCTTAAACAGTYCCGCTAACCTAACTAAAAGTTCGAATTATTTAAGCTTTTGACTCTTGAACATATTGCCAATTAATTACTAACTAATTTTATTTTTCTTGTAAACATTTTCTTGCTTTACATATACATTTTATAAGCCCACTTATTATTATTTATGTKTTAAAGTGAATCACTTTACAGCTGATCCTATTTAGAACCAGAAGCTGGCTTTCGTTAAAATATTCAGATGGTGTGGCTCTAAATATTTTCTTACCGGGTATATTCAGTTATACTTCTGCCTACATGCATACTATACATACTCGTACATGTTGTGTTGCCTTACGTTCACTCTTTTTCGTGGAGTAAATTTTTATGAGTGCACGGAGTTGGGTCCTCTGCAGGTTATACATTTTGGATAATATCCAAAACTGCGCAACGAAACTATTTTCCTTTTCAATTGTTTGTGTACTCAGTTTTAAGCACTAACAATGGCCACAGTTCGTATGTCACGGATTCGAAAATAACACAATGACACTGGGTCTTGTAGTTTGTCTAGTGGCAAATGGGTCTTTGTGATTCGCTTTTGTGAACTCAAGCGAAACCTTTGCCAATTTTCCGTTAAAAGCATTTTTAAGTCAAAGCATTAAAAGTTTCGTGTTTCCTACTAATTATTTAGTGCACCTGCAAAGTTTGTTATTAAGAAAAAGGAATTTCTAGCTTTAAACCAACTAAAATCGAAAAACTTTTAAAATATTTTGGTCCGTTTTCGTTTGCATTAAAAATATTCAATAATTATAGAGCAAATTCATAATGGTATCCTTTCACTTTCAGCAATAGTTGCAAGAGTATTTTGAGCTTTGAAAAACTTCAAAATTAGGGTTAAAAGTCAGAAAACTGTTTACCCTTATCAAAAAATAGTAACGGGAATCATTGAATAGAACTGTTGGTTTAGTAGTGGCTGAACGAAAGTTGTTTCCTCAAAAGTGCATACTCAAAGTTCCAGAGCAGAGATCATTACTACGAAGAAGGGAGAGTTAAGATGCTTAATGAAATCATTGCTTCTCTGAAGATCTCGAGGATTGGATTCCATTTGCAAAGCAAAGTGCGCGCCAGTAATTCTAAATGGAAGTAATCGCTATAACATCTGGGATCAGTAAAGGAAATTACTGTCTTTTCTAGATCGAATAAAGGAGGTGTGTTCAAAGAACAGTAAAAATAAATAGTAAATGTACAAATTGAATAAAAATTACTCATACATAAACCAGTAGACGAGCAAAACATCTATAAACTATTAAGACTTCTGTTTCAAAGCAGCAAAAAAAAATATTTTGTGTTTACCACAAACGAGTAAAAAATGGCATCTTATATAAATTATCACGAAATATCACTGCAGTTGATGGTCTTGTATCTTCAGCAACAAGCTGTTTTACACAATTCACTCCTCACGACTGCCTACGACGTTCAGTATGTGTGTTTAAGTGTAAGTTGCATAATGTTTGGGCTATGTCCACAAAAGCACACAAATTTTAATTCTAATTCGCTCATATGACGAGCGGCGAACTCCATTTGCGTGCCACCATTGCTGTTTTTGGTTTTGTACTAAATGCGTGACTTACCAATGTCAACATTAAGTGAAAACTCGTGTAGGAAGTCAATTAAATATAGCCCCTTGTGATGTTATGATGTACACGTTTGCAAATATGTGAAGATAAATGCTTCTATGCACCAYATTATATACCTACACATATCTGAGTGTGTAAAGTTCTGCTCACTGTTGGAGGTTAAAAGTCTTTAATCAGAGCTCTGACCATTCGATGCTTAATTGAATACAGTTTAAACTAGTTTTTCTTTAAAACGGAACATTTATTTTTCAAAGGTGCGTTTTTGAACTTGAGCAATATTTTACTATAAAGTAATATGGTATATGTGGTAGGAAAATCCAAGCAATATTACTTTACACTCAAACAGCCACATTAAAATAGATTTCTTTAAGGTTAATTTTATATTTGAATATAAGTTAAAAAGTCACAAGCATACAAATTAGCCTTCTCCATAAAAATAACAATAATAGCTATCATATTTATTTGTTTTACGGCCTACGAAAGCATYGCCTGCGTTTTAAAATGTAATCCTCTGCAACTGTTATTTAAGACTTAAGTCTTGAATTACTTTAAACCTTCCTTATTGGGATCCGAACTTTGTTAATAAGCCAAAATAATTATTTGTACAATATCTTTCTCCCCCCCCACACACACACACACACTAACATCTGCCGAGGGTTAACTTTAATGYTGTTTGCACAACCTACCCAAGATAAAATGTCTTACCTTGTAAGGTAACCAAAACAACAAAGTGAGTAATTAAAACAAAAATATTAAAAAAGAAGCCTAAAAAACACACACATGCAACAACACCCCATTTAAACACACGTAACCGTTGTAAGTATGAATACACCTATAAATGTTATACGAAAACAACTGAACTCTCACAGAAATTTGTCTGTTGGCGCAATACCCCCAATATTCATTGTGCATGTATCACACAAGTGTTGTTGGTTTTGTTTAAAATTTAAATAGTGTTGTGTTTACTCAACGAGAACACCACCGAAGCAGTAACAGTAGCAGTAAAGGCAATGTATTGGGGGACGCAACGGGGCCATTCTAACCCAAAAGCTCTTAAAATGCAGCAAATTAAGTCACAACAACAATAGTCCACYGTCCTGAAGGTCTGAAGGACCTCAAAAGAGCCATGTGTGAAAGGATTGTAAGTAAGTACTGCTTGGTTGCGAACAAAGGAAGTTGTAGCTCGCGCGTATTGTCGAAATCTTGAGTTGCTTGACAGGTGGATACAATGACAGAAGGATAAGTATAAAACCACCAACAACAAGATCAAAACACAACAACAAGGGCAACATCAATTACATCTTTATGAATTATTCACATCCTGGGCTAATTTCATGAGCGTAACGACTAATGTTTTCATTATGCAGCGTATTCCCCCACCACGAAAAACATGGTGTCATCTCGAGGTCGAAGTGGCGAGAGAACGAGTTCGCCTAGCTTTTGTGTATTGCTTAATACTTAGTAAGGCTAAGAAAGTTGACTTGATAACTTTGGAGTTGTTGTAACAGCAGACGTAGGCGACAAACTTAATGCAAATTTATAAGGAAATTTGTAACAATGCTCAAGTTGAATCAAAATTAAGTCTAAGGAAAAGTTAAATTCAAATGGACGGGGTATGTATAAATATACGTTTCTTTAGATATCTTACTTTTTGAATATGAACTGACTTCCTTATGAAATATGACTTGACTTTTCTTTATCATTAGTCATTTAACTGCGTCACCAATTTGAATTTGAAACGCAAAATAACACTGTGTCTTTTTCCAATTAAATTTTTCATTATTCATTTCATCATCATTTCTCCAACGGCATCGGCCCGAATTCTCCTTCAGTATTACTTTGCGCGGACAGCTACTCCAAACATAAATGAATATATGGAATTATTACGATCTATAAAACTTTCTTGAAATCTGATAGTAAATTGTGGAAAAAATAAAGAGAAATTGTGGCCCCAAAATTTACGAACATCGAATTAAAAAGTATTATTTTCAACTAAGAAAGACTTCCAGCAATAATTCCTTCCATTGATAATAAGCTTTACCTACTACCATTATTATAACCGAGTTCTATACCTTATTTTTACCACCGTAGTTACATATTCAGCGGTAATACATTATTCTTTCACAAACACCTATACAATTTCACGATTTATAACCGCGACGTCCTAGTATAGTAGAGAAAGCTATCTCCTATTTTCTTCATCGCTTATGGGATAGGGGCACCGGTATGAAATTTAGAGATCATCTGTTCCTGATCAGAATATGTAGTAATGGAAAAAATAGATAAAATTGGTCAAGGGTAAGATTTTCAACTATCRGTTGACTTTATAGCTTATATTATATATCGGTAAATATGTAAGACCGAAGTGTATGTGAAATTATATTCTACTTCAAACAGTAGTTTCCRTTATTCTAACCACCTTTATCATACTAATGTTTTAGACCTTGATCTTAAACTCATATCCCTAATGTCAGATATATCTCAGTTGAGGATGATTTTAACTGACAGGAAATAAAACTTAGTTATAAAACTAATTGAGCCGATGACATATAATTTAACTTTATAAAATATTAAATATGTTTATAATTCGTTCACGATTTCGTCGAATAATTAATTCTCAATTCTACCGCAACACTTTAATTATTGATTCTTACAAGTTGCAACAGTAAGGAATGTTCGGTTACGGTTCTTGACTTCATAAAATATAAATAAAGGGGTCAGTGACCCCGCAAATCGTAAAYAAAAGGGTTATTGATTGGTAAACAAATGTGTATTTACCCTACAAAAAGTAAACAAAGGGGTCAAAGACCCCTAAAGGTTGTTCACTTGGCTAATCTTAACAAGGTTTTGGACTTGGCGTATTTACCCCGGGTCATTGTCCCCAAATGTCAACGAAGCGTTTTGACTTGGTTTGTTTTTTTACGGCTTTCTATCTCTAGTGAAATCTTATACTAAAGTGATATTAAATTTTTGAGCTTTTGAAGAACTACATATGAAATGTATTAAAAACAAATTAATTAGGGATCCAACCCGACGATAAATTAGTTGAATTCGCAACATGTTTCTTCAGAGTAAAACATAATAGTTTTGTTCACTTTACAGTTGYTTGCATCAAAACCAATCTTTCTTGGGCCCCAAGATCGGAACAGTCGAAGTACTACCACGCCCACAAAACGCTATTAACTAAGCTCTAAATTAAGAAACATAACTGTACTTTGTTAGACAGGATCGCAGTAACAAGGGACACTTCCTGTCTATCTCTCAAATCGCTAAAGCTGTTTTAAGCCTCACTTGCTGAAAAAACGTTTTTTGCAACTACAAAATTAGGTAAAATCACATTACTAACCACGCCCATTCCCCATATAACGGTTACTTTGAAAACTACTAAAAKTACGTTAACTTACCGATGAAATGCAACACTAGAGTTAAATCTCACAATCAAAATGGTGGGAAACAGCTTTAAAGGAGCAGCTTGAAAAATTGGACAATGGGCGTAGCACTGCCCAAATAATTTCAATAAAATTTGATGTATGAGGTTATCAAACCATTTCATACTCTYTTAAAATGGATGAAATCGGACAACAACCACGCCTATTTTCCTTTAAAAAAATTTAAATTCGATCTTAATATTTCACTTCCAGTATACAAATCAATCAAGTTTCCTCAAGGTTTCGTCTTTATTGTTGAAATCGGGCTGTAACTTTTTAAGGACCTAAACACCAAATATCTGGACCCCAGTGCGTTTTCTAATATTTTTATTATCGGTCAATTTTGAGTTCTTGTATTGAAATTCGGCAGAATATTTTGGTGATGATAGTCTGTCCTTGTACCGAAAATGTATAAAATAGTGTGAATATTTCCCTTAGTTCCCTTAAACATATTCAAATGAATAATATCGAATTTCCGACTGACTTTTTAACGCAYCTCTCGGTCAAAACGTATGAAATCTCAATAAGATCAGAAGAGAATAGAAATTTCTTTCTAATTATAGTGCACATTATTGTTGTGATTGCACAAAATGTATGCAATACATTCAATTTTGATTAAAATATATTTTTTCCATATATCCTTGTGAGTATAAAATGTTCAGTTACACCCAAACTTACTTTTTTTTATATTGGCCAACATCAACAACAGGCGGTTTACGGGGGTTATGAAATTTTCAAGTTTTGTTTTGCATACATTGACTGCTGCTAGCTGTTAGATGGAGTCGCGCTGCCAGAGTCGCACCTTCTGGTAGGCAAACAGTACGAATTCACTGCACCCTTAATACAAATTTGTTAAACTGATGTCACACGGTGAAGTTACCACATTGCACATAAGGGTATTTCCAGTGCCGCCCAACCGCGAAACGATAACGGACCTAAACATTTGGGGGAAAAATATATATAGTATCTTTGYAACTGTCAATATTTACATGGAAGTTAAGGTATTCCCAACTGAACTTAATTGTAAAATGAATTTGAAAGCTTGCTTATTCATATAAAAATCTCAAAATGACATGTCAACAGAGTACAAAACCTATGCATACATRCTAAACAATAATTTATATATCACTTTTAAATTATTCAAGTTGTTCTTTTAAATTATTACGAACCCAATTTACTTAAATACGTGCTCACATCGGATAAATGTATGCATATGTATTTTGTAAGTGGGTGTGAGAGCATTCGAGACGAGCTAACGATGGGCGAGTAATCTTTAAGCGCCTCCAGCAAAGATTCATAGGCACTGCGAAATCAAATTTGCTTCCTCAAACTATAAGGCATAATTTGTATGTTAATTTTATAATACATATATGATAGATTCCATTATATTAAGTTTAAAAATATATATATATTTTCATATATGCATGTTCATATATCAAATAAGACACGTAAATGAAAAAGGAAACAATTCATAAGTACGCGATGCGTGAAATCAAATGTAAAAAAATTGTTCGTTGAGCTTTTTCGGTCACTGGTTTTGATTAGGGTATGTTCTGGTTTTTCCTGCCCTTTTTCGCTTTTTTTCGCTTTTTTTTCTCACGGAGCACCCCTCTGTTACGCCAACATGCATAACATAAACTCGTATACTGGTATGTGTATTTCAGAAGAAAACACATCGGTATGCATTATTCGATACAACGTTATTGCAAAAGAGATGGTCAAAATACAAGTGCTATGGACAAATAGCGGCGTATTAGGAAACCCTCATTTCGTGTAATTGACTAGGCCATTTTTGAATCGACTTAACATTTWTTTTGACACACAATAAATATTATTACCGTAGTCTAACATGAATGGCAAGAAAGTAGATACATCGATATGTGCACGTAGCAATATTATGCTCAGTGAACAACAAATCATAGGAAATAAGGTATATGGCATTAGTAAGAATGTGAAAAATATAAGAAAAATAAGGTATATGGCATTAGTAAGAATGTGAAAAATATAAGAAAATTATTTACTTACTATTTAAGCTAAAGAAATTTAATATCTAATAAATAGCCAATAGATAGTACACACTATAACTTCGGTTTTCTTTTTTACCTTTAACACCTACATAATCTACTGCATTACAGATTTTAGACCTTAAATTTCAATTTATTTTTGGCAGTTAAAACATGCGATACATTTCCTACTGGGCACTACTGGGCAAACTTAATCGGGTATATGTATATATTCACTCATTTACATAAATTTCATTTGGTGGTTTTGATCGCAATATCTGCAACATAAATATACACACATACATAATAAGGTACTTACAAACTTGACATGTTCACAATACCAACTAGCCGATTATGTGAAGGGTGTTTTCATATTTCTCAARATTAAAGAGGCCTTACTTCAAACTAGTAAAAGACACAAGAACAAATGAAGCTTTTTAGTGCGGAAAATTAAGTATTCCCTTATGTATGAATATTAAAAATATTGTTTTAAGGATCAGAAATAAGGAAATACTTCATATCTCAAAGCCTTTCCTGAGGTCAGTGAATTTAATATACTTCTAACATATTAATGCCGCGTCATTGAAGCAAAAGAAATGCCAGTGAAATCGAAAAGTCTTAGGCTTGTACATTGTAATTATTAAACTGGCCTAAGAAACCTTACCATACAGTCTTGTTAACGTGTCCAAGTGGCGAGCTTTACAATGTTCTAAACCTAACTTCGTAACAGTTTTCACCATGTGGCCACTGAATATTTTTCAGATGCAATAACGCTTAGTTTGCTATTTCGCAAAATGTTTCGAAATGCGAATGAAGCTTGTGGCCTCATTAATTTTATGCTCGTTCTTATCGCTTATTTGTTTTTACTTTCACACTATTGTTTGTTGGCTAACCGCCTCTTTTGGCCAGTGGTAAATGCAACTCGGCCCTCACATAACTCAATGCACATGGAATATTTATGGCTATAAGCTATACACATATAAATGTTAGCACGATTGTTTATACTGATGCTCACAGAAAATATAGTAAATTGCAAGTACATCGCATTTTTATCTTTGGAGATTGTAAAACAGTACTAGGAAAGGCTTTTGATTTTAATCTAAAATTGGTAAAACTTTACATTCTTTAAACATATTAATTTGATTTTCTGATTGAAATTAATGTTTGTTTAGAAGTACACACATCCTTGTAAAATTGCGGATTGTATTCCGTAGCCGGTTAGGATGCATCCATATTTAACACCAATGTTCCAATCCTATGTTCTGGAAGTAACAATTTCCCACTCGACACTAATATTTGTACGAAGTGTGTTCAAAAAGTATCGTGAATTTTGAATTTTCGCGAGTTACGTATATTTGAATTTCGAATTTTTTGTGGCGTTATGTTGGTACTCATGTCTCTTACTTATACCGACAAGCTCGGCCATTTTGAATGTTCATTTAATTGTTGACAGCTGCTTTGCTTGCACGTGTTTTGGATCGTCTTCGATGTTTACCTATTCAAAAAAATGGATCAAAGAACCTGTCTCAAATTTTGTGTGAAAAACGAAATTAAGGGCGCGGATGTATTCCGAATGTTGACTGTGGCATACGGAGAAGCTACCTTGGACCGAAGCAACGTTTACCGATGGTACAAAATGTTCTCAGAAGGCCGAGAAGATGTGACAAAAATTGGCTTTTGCACCACGATAACGCCCCTGCTCACACATCGTTGCTTGTGCGCGACTTTTGGCCAAAAACAATACACTAATGATGTCTGCAGCCACCGTATTCCCCAGATCTGGCCCCCTATGACTTTTTCTTGTTCCCTAAACTGAAGAGGCCCATGAAAGGACGACGTTACGCTTCTCTTGACGACATAAAGACGGCATCGAAGGAGGAGCTGAAGAAGATAAAAAAATGATTCTTTGAAGTGCTTCGAAGATTGGAAAAACCGTTGGCACAAGTGTATAATATCTCATGGGAATTACTTTGAAGGGGACAAAATAGATATTCATGAATAAATAAGTAATTTTTGAAAAAACACAAAATTCGTGATACTTTTTGAACACATCTCGTATATTTACTCAAATCCACCCTATGATCCAACTTTTTGGCAAGTTAAATCTCAAAGATATAGCCCTCTACATCAAACCTAGGTGAATAATTTTTGGCTATCTAGCTACGTCTTTCATGTTTTACAATATACATATTGCTATATTATAGAAAGGATATGAAAATGTATAGTAACCACAGWTGGGATGAAAATTTCATATTTCCTCATTTTGCTTTAGCGCTCAACTTTTCAAGGCCCGATTTACGTAAACACACACATAATATACGCAGCATACAGTATGTATGTAGATATGTAGATACGTGTTTATCGGCGATGTAAACAGCTCTTTATGTGCTCTCATGTCGCGACTTTGAAATATATGTATGCACCATATATACATAGTATGTGTGTTTATGTGTTGTATAAGAAAAAAATATTAGTTTGGGATGATGAGCTAGTTAATTTTTCGTTTTTGCAATGAACTTGTAATACAAAGTGTGCTTTATCATTTCCATCCGTCCTAGCGGTCACTGATACAAACTGCAATGAAACTGTGTGTACAGAAGCGTATTTAAATGCTTTCTGTAAAAATGGCAGACTAAGTAACTGGGGTGATAAGGTTTAGACTGATTTAGAAATTTAAAGTTCCGCAGCATATTTGAAATAAAATTATTTACCACTTATCACGAGCTGACGCCTATTCAAAATTCATGGAAGTCACAGAAAGGACTGTCAGTGTTACATAACTCCGAATGRTTTAATAATGAGAATTTTGCAGCCCGTTAGAAGTTTAGTGCATTGTCATGCCATGGAATTTACTTAAATTTAAACCCCCTTTATATCCATAATGCATTAATCCTTCGTAAACGGTTGTCTCTATTGCATTGCGCCTGGTTAAGAACTCGGTCTGCATACGGCCCTGAGTAATTACAAGAACATTTTATAAAAAAAACGCATACGTCGATATGTTGCTTAAATAGCCAAACATTTGACCGCAGCTGACGCACATATGTGCTTATATACTGTACACATACACATATACGTCCTTATATGTACAGCATGGGAGCCTATTTAAAGTCGGGCGATGCAATGCGGGATTGCGGTTAAGTCCTGTTTTACACAATTACAGTCAGATAGTGGATAATAAATTAAAAGAACTCGCTCCCCACTTTCAGATACCCTGTATGTATGCAAGTATGTTTAACTGGGAATTCATGTGTTTTGGAAGCTGTGATTATGCGTATTAAATCGAACGTGAGATTATGTTTAGAATAAATGTATATATGTAAATATGTAGGTGTTTYATATTAACTCACCATTAATGTTTTCCCATAGAAAAAATCATTCACAGGTCCAACATTACCCGAAGAGAAAATACTTTTATTTAAACATTTCTTAACCGAGGGCGAAAGCCTGAATCGCATGTCAATGGTCTGAATGCATTGTTCTTGTTTGAAATATCAATCCAAAGAACTTATTAATTTTCTTATTAATGAACCGGTTAACTTTCGCTTATAAATATAAAATCAGTTTAAAAATTGTCAAATCAAAAATATACCATCCGAATTGTTTAATTGCTGATTTCCCCAAATCAGAAAGTGATCCCCGAATTGAGTTATGTATATGGTAGCATACATATTTGAAAAAATAAATGTAAAGCTTTTTAAATACAACAGTCATTTAAAATCTCAAAAAACAAAGTTTTAAACAATTCAGTCTGCAAAGTACAGCTTGAAAAGCCATTGTTAATTGTTTCGCCAAAAACTTGCTATCGTTGTTTTTTAACCACTTAAGATGAAATACAAAGCTTAAAGCTCAGTTGCACAGTGCAGGCCACACAAAAATCATACGCCAAGCAAATTTTTCTAATGACTCAAAATACGATATACGATTTTCATTAAATTTGATAACCAAACAAGGTGCAATAAGTTCGCCACGAAATTTGTAAATTTGTTGCTGAGTCAATTTAGCCATGTCTATTGTACATTTGTCTGTCTATATTAATGCGAACTAGTCCCTGTTTTTGAAATATCGATCTGAAATTTTGCACATGTCATTTTTATTCAATATTAATTTTATTCAATAGAAACTGCTCATTTGTCAGGACCCCCAATATCGGGCCACTATAATATATAGCTAATAAAAACTGAAGTATCGAAATCGTTATCTCTTGTTAAAATATTTTTTATGTTAGAAGATATCTTCAGGAAATTTGGCATAGATTATCGTCATAGGAAGCGGTAAAATCTAAGAACAATTTGTTCAGACAACTATAGCAAACATACATACCTATAGGTGTCATACAAACAGACAATAGAAACTTTAGTGTTGTTGCTGCGGTTAACGTTTGTAAAACTGTTGAGAAAATATTTTGCCCATAAAMTTGTTCAAAGATCTCACAATATATTTCCGTTGCAAAAAACACACATATCAATATATAAATATAATATGTATATAGTATATTAAGAATTACGCCAACATTAAAGTAGTTCGTTGTCYCCAATATTATACCGATTTAGTGACTTTCGAGTTACTCAGTGCATTGTAAGCAGAAAATTTCTGAGAAAAAGTTGCCGCATTGACAGCCATGATCACTTTGATTGCACCTAATGCAACAAAACACGTTTTCTTTGCTTGGCAATGAGGTTGATTGTGAATTTGTGGCACAACTAACATTCATCACCAAAGTTGCGATTTTCATGATCACAAAAAACAAACCAAAATCAATATCGGCACTAAATGCTTTGTTTCGTATGAATTTATAGCAACGAGTGGATTACAGACGAACTCACTTAGAAACATTGGTAGTTATTCGTTGTTTCGGCAAGTCTTTTTGTAATGACCTTTTCCACAAGTATTGRCATTGCAATTCTTCCTTTCTTTCTTTTTTGGTTTAGTTGCTTCTATTTCGTCTTATATGGACAAAAACAAGTTACTCATATTATCTCATTAAGTATTTGAAAAATGAGTTTTTCACTGCGGAATAACATTTAGAATCAGAATTGCAGGCATGAATTTGATTGCATTTYCAGCATTTGAATTAAATTTTTATGACCTGCGGTCTCAGGGGAAAGGCGATGGAATACAAATGCGTCGATCAACTTAGTTCAGGGAAAGCTTTACATAAATAAAATATTAAACGAGTAAGTTTCATGCAATTGTGCCTTGAGTCTTTCTAATTTCAACTGGTTGCTTTTGGTATAGAGTTTCTTCAGAATTGGTCGCACATTTTCGGGCGGGAATGCACATCAACACTAAAGATGACTTGCTAACAATTGGAAATGTAATTTTTTTAAATAATCAGAGCTTTGAAAATAATTTCCATGGTTTTACACCTTCTTTCCTTTGTAAGTCTTTCTATGGAAATTTTTCAAAATATACGGAACATAATTTGAAGCACTTGGTTTAGCTAGAACCACAATGCCCTTCAACAAAGTTTATGATCTTTTATTGACATATAGCGAGTACAACATTTTCTAGGTCAATTACTCTTTTGTTTACCAATTCGGAGAACAATACAAGTAAGATTAGCAACATCAAGGGACCTTGGGGTTTTTGACTTCGCTAAGTGTCACAGACAATTGTGTCCAAGTGACTTGTTTCGCACGCTTTTCAATSAGTTACCAGATCACTTAGTGAAAGATGTTTTCCAGGATTATCAGATAATATTTTTGTTTTTAAAGAGCTCCACTATTGTGGTATTGAGAGAAATGAAATAGGGGAAAATTAAAATTTTTTTAGTATAATATTTGAGCTCAATAGAATTGCGATCGATAACATAGACAATTTTTTTCGAACAAATCTAGTATACTCTGTGCTAATATGTTATGAGAGTTAAATTAAATGAAAAGCCGATGCGATTGCCAAAACTTCCACCCGCTTGAGTAAATAACAAGATCATGTGCAAGAGAACGAAAGTTTTATAAGTTTTTATAAGTAAACGGCGGAAAAGTATAAATAAAGTTGTGCTGACAATATGTGCATGCTTATAATAAATATGAAACTATATGATAAAATATCACTTTGATGATTATATGAAAACTTTTCTGTAATTATTATATATTAAAGGACTTAAAACTTTATTCTTTTTAATATACCAAACTATGTAACCCAACTTACCCAAAGCGTGATGAAATATATTGTTGCAATTAATATTTTTTATTGATTTAAATCGTATTTTATTGAAATGTGCTCTAATAACTTAAGCTTATGTACACATATACATCTGCATTTGCTTTTATCGCGTCATAAATCGTGCGAACAAGTTAAAAGTTTTATCCAAAAAATTAATAGATTAAACCAGTGTGTGATGTGCACAAGAAAATCCCGTCAGTCCAGTGAAAATTTGTAGCAAAACAAACCAACCGAAAGTTGTTTGGCCGGATGGGAAGATGAAACTGATGCGTCGAGTAGCAAAGCTGCCCACACAACGACGTCATCAAGCGTTTTCATATCAACATATGAACACACAATACACATGTGTAGTGTAGAAATATATATTTATAAATTTGTAAGCCAAATATAAATAGCGTATGCATTGTAGATTGCAACTTTAGTGCAAATCTGTCCTTGACTTACGCACATCACAAGCTGCAAAATATTCACTACTTTAATTCAATTACGAAACAAACATAAATACAACTGGGATTAAGACAAACATTAAATAAAAACATACATATGTACATATACTGGAGTTCGTGGGAAAATTGATAATAGTAGATTTATTCCAGAAGCGAAGTGTTTCAAAATAATTTACAACGTGAAGATAATAATGAAGATTGTTGTGAGTGTTTTGTGTTTATATGAGTTTTAGTTTATGATATATACACATATACACATAGATAATAGAAAGTGTGTGTAAAGTGATTATGAAAATTAAAACTTTCTCCAACGCAAGTGAAAGTGGAAACGAGTTTCTTTAATGAATGAAAATTGAAATAAAAAACAATTGACTGAGGTCCTTACAAATACATATAAAAGTYGTGTAAAATTTGTGATTCAATCCTTTAAATTTAATATTAACAATAATTTATTTCTTGTACTTAGTGAACATATTATTTTAAAATTATATGTGACTAAATTTGATTGTTTTTTATGCTTTGATAATGCRAATTATCATCTGTTATATCAGTGCTAGTAAATATTTATTAGATGAACGTTTTAGAATCCAAAAAGRTCTGGCCATGATTACATTTAGCTTTTAAGGATATCGCACAGAATTTTGTGCTTGATATACAAGTATATCTAATTCTTTTGATTTAGGAAAGTTTTTTTCTTATTTTGTGGAATGAAAATCGAATTTTTCCGATCTTTTTTAATAAATTTCTTGAATAAAATAATTCTCTTGCCGAGTTGACATCGTTTCCTAAACGTCTCAAAGCTTCCAGAGGTTCGTTTATAAACGTCCTAAACTTGTTATTAAGTATATTGAAGGGCTGCGGAGTGTGAATTAATGGAGACTTGACTACACTTTGCATTGTTAGATGTYCTCGGATTCGTTATATTATTGAGACAAACTAACGCTTAATACAGATAACTTCTCTCATTTATGCAACCTCTCAACCGTATAAATTTGAACAGGACGTACCAAAAAAAAACCAAACTTTCTCACATTTTAATACATATCTTTATTATCTTCAAAAGGCTCCTTTTGAGACTAACTCCACTTTTCCCTACATTTGTATATTTCGGTTGGGATAGCCTTCGTGCTTTCAGCGAATTTTGGTTTTATGTGTTTCGGTTAATTTTTAGAACGTCAAGCGTTTCATTGTTGGATAGTTTCGACATTATTATAGGATGAATCCYTACTTTGTCAAACATCTCTTTGCCATCTCTATTCGAATTCGACCGTTTTGCAAAATATTGAGRTCTTTTGGTACGAATTGATACGCTTCATATCTAATATGATATACTACTATCCTCTACCATTTTTCCGGTGTTAAAACGACGACTTTGATGGACRATGCGCATGAGGAAAATTTTTGATAACTTCACGAACCTAAGTGAATGCTTTGTGCTACTAAAATACTTAAGTCCGTTGTAAAGTTGTACTTTACAAGTTGAATCCGAAATAAAAAAAATATTTATTTCAATATTGCGCGTGCAGTTTAAATGGACCGGATCCCAGTCACATTTGACCATATGCTACTCTATTGAGTTTATTTTTGTTTTGAGGGATTTGTGCGATGAATAACGATTTTCCAGAATTTTTTGTGAGGAAACTTTTTAATTTATTGATCCAAAACATCTTTTAACTGTATTTTAATACTTAGTATTAGTAAACATTTTTATTTGRAAAAAACTACAGCTGATCTCCAGGAGCTCCTCTCAATAAAGACATTTTTCGGTGGCCATTATATCTCTGAACTTTATCCTCTGATATAAAAAAAAACCAAACAGATTTCGTTAAAGTAACGTTAAATCTAGTAACTAACCTAAAGAATAGGCAAAATATAATTTTTTAACAAAATGACAGTTTCTGAAAATAAAATCGAGTTKTGGTCAAATTTTCGGCTTTAAATTGTTTATAAAAAAATATTTTTCGGTGAGAAAAAATCTTCGATTAATAATAAGAAAATATATTTTATAATTTAAATATTAATAAAATTGTGTTTAAAGATTGGAATACACTTTCAAGCACTCTAAAACGCCTTTCAAATTCGAGTGTTACTCCGAAAATATTTACCAGAGTAACTCAGTTCAAATTGTCGAAATCAAAAGGAGAAACTAATGAAAAAAAATTGTCTTAATATTTAAATACTTATGAAATATTTACAGATCCCAAAATTTCAACAATTTTTAAATATAGGAAACATAAATAGAAACTACGGATGTTTGCATACGTTAATTATTATCTCTTATAGGTGCAAACTTTATGTATAGTATTGTTGCCGTTATTATGTAATTTGCCTGCTATTAACGCTGATTCGAAAACTAGCGCTGAAAATAATGCGACCGATCCTGAAACGATGAAATATGCACCAGAATTCGTAAGTTTAATTTAGACATTTCAAACAAAAATTTCCAAAGCACAAGAAACTAAATTTAAAATATATAATTATTGCATAACTATGATCTGAATTATGATATAAAAAAAATTCAAATAACCTTACCAAAATACTCTATTAAATATGCGCATTTTCGTAGTTGATATTCCTACATTGCTGCTTGAGCGACAGAAAAATTTTACTGTACCAATAAATTATAAGAATATGCAAACACTTGTTAACCACTCCAATATATCTCGTTAAATCTCATAAGTGAGTGTGCTATGTACAAAATGGGCGTTGCATGGCTGTCAAAATTTAGTGACAATAACTCTAGAATGTCAATCTTTTATTATTATGAAATATTGTATGACTAAGTAATAGTTGCATTTCTTTTATTTGTCGCACACTGTGGGTCTCGAGTGATTTACGATTACAATATGTATACCAGCATGCAAATGTTTGTATGTCAGTAAATTATGCAAAGCCTCCGTGGTAACTGACAAGTCCACATGTCTAAATAAAATTAATGGTGAGAAAATGAGTGTGCTTTAAATTAAATAAATATATATACATACGTGAATAAGTGTAAAATATATTTTCAAACCAATAAGTTATTTCTAAAATATATGTAAAACATTTAAGTGTGTTTGAAATTTGTATAAATATAAAAGCAGGATTAATTATTCAAACATTTACTGCAAATAATTATTAGGGTGGTGTTTTTTTTAGAGTTTCTTAATTAAATTTTGAAAATAAACGGCTCATTTATGAACATTTTTTTCTTTTATCTAAAACCTAAAAAAAGTATTTTTTTTTTAATTAGAACGAAATTCTTTGTTATTAAGAATTCTTTACTTTCACGAACGATCTAGAGTTTATGAACGCAACGAAGGCAATGTAACGACAACAACAATCAGTCGAAAAAAATTACTGAACATTTTATAAAAATAGCATATTTTTGAACTATATTTTAAAACATTTTAGCATCTACTAATTTAATGTACCATACTCTTTCAGCAACATCCTGAATATGCTTTTAGTTATGGGGTGAAAGATCTACACACAGGCGACGTCAAATCGCAGTGGGAATCAAGAGAGGGTGATTCGATCAAGGGTCATTACAGCATACTCGAGCCAGATGGTTCCATACGTACTGTTCATTACACGGCTGATTCGAAGAATGGTTTCAATGCTGTCGTGAAGACCGTAGGTGCAAACTCTCATCCCGTTATCGAATCACCGCATGGTGAAAATAGTCTCAATGACGATACATCTCAGTCGAAAATAAATCACTATAGTAAAGATCAAGAACACATAGTACTAAGYTCMGATATCAAGCCTCTAAAGAAACCGATTGAAGACCTCTCTCATGCACATCC
The DNA here is from genome assembly GCF_001853355.1 of Bactrocera latifrons. Lineage (NCBI taxonomy): Eukaryota > Metazoa > Arthropoda > Insecta > Diptera > Tephritidae > Bactrocera > Bactrocera latifrons. The sequence continues at coordinate 440,455 of NW_017535186.1, forward strand.
GAAAGTACCCAGTTTGATTGAATTCAAACCACACGCCCGCATCAAGCAAGTGCCTATGGAATTGGAGCCGGGTATGCGCGAACGATTGCAAGTCGCCCGAGATGAGTACTATCACAAACAAGCTCCAAAGCAAATAGTCACCCCCGCCAAAGAATCGTATAGCAGTCAAGAAAATGAATGGAGAGCTTTAGTGCTGAATGAAAATTCGGAATATAAACCGTTGTTTACTCCACATCATAATACAAATAGATACCACAACGCAGAAACTTACATTGCCACAAAACAATCGATCGCTAATATAGCGCAAAATGCTCAGAACATTGGAGTAGGCGGTGCTGGCAATGTTGGCAGCGTTGGCRGTGGTTTACGCGCCGACTTCATTGCGTCCGCACCATTACATCAACGGCAACACGCCTCTTACGTCGAACCTAATATGAACAATATATCGCATGGAAAGAAATTTGGCTTAACCACACCAAAACAYTACTCGGCTCCTTCGCAGTACAAATATCAGTCGAATTTTAAAGYGTCTTCGCCACAAAATCGCCCCGATTACGTTAACTACTTTCAACGCAAAACTAAGAAGTTCAATCATAAAGAATCTGCGGGCCCTGTGGTCTTTCCGAATCATATTGGCGACGAACAAAACTCGGCTTCGGCGCAAATGGTGCAATCGATGGTTCGACTCGACCGCAAGCATATAATGCCCATGTATGCCAATCGCTACAGCTCGGACAAATATCGTCATCAACGCTACCGCACAATCTAGACTTTTCTGTGTAGGTACTCTCGTGTCTAACGGAAAATTATGTAGCAAAGATCAATAAGGTATATATAAATTACTATGCTCATATAGATGTTGTACAAATTGTATGTCTACTTATAAAGAGTATCCTGAATTTCAATGAAAATRTATACGTATTTGGCTGTATATTTATTTATTTATTTTCTTAAATTAAGTTTTTTTCATACAATAGCAATAAAACGTTAATATATAAAAAAAAATTTTAAGCTTGGTGTTTTAGTACCACTGCCGAAAATTAAAAAAAAAAACACTCATTCAAAAAAATTCTCTCTTCGAACTAGAAACGATTACTTCGTTTCGTTTATGYGATCGGGCATTATTTTATATTTCTTGGCGTTTATTACTCACAACAGCTTTTAAGTCTTGTTAGAAGAGTTTCTCTTTATTTTTTCTATTCCTTGCATATAATTAATAAAAATGTATTCACACTAAGTAGTTAGCATCTTATGAGTTATTTTCAGAATCTGTAGAGATTTTACTATATAAATATGTAAAGTGAAAGATTGAAGTCTAGGTTAGACGACTATAAGTTTTATTAGTAAAAAAGGCACAATGTACCTACCTGATAATAAGATATTGAAACCTTCCAACCTAAGTAAACTCTAATCAAACTTTGTGTTGGTTGAGAATAGCAAGAACACCTGCATCGGATAGTCACTGTAATCTTTTTAAGCTCTTGAGCGTTTGAAGGTGTGATTTCAGTTAGATCTACGTGAAGTCTGAAATTTCAACGGACTTCTAGTATATTGTAAATTGGATTTGTAAACCGCAAACTTGTGTCATAACTCTTACTCAAGCATTATTAATAGTTATAAGACTTAAATTTGAGCTCCACAGCTGTTAGTAGCTGATAATTCGCAGTCGTGCTTTAGACCACGAGTCGCAAAGTTTTTCATTTCGCATTAAATGCAACAATTTGGCACAATTTGTTTGCACTACTTTTGCACAAACATACATACACGCACTTTTACATGCAACAAAAGTAAAAACGCAAAACCTATTTTAACCACCAATTTACCGGTCTACGTCCTATGCACCTACGAGTATACCCATGAGAATTGAAACGCACCAAAACACGCTTGTACGCCGGTATGTGCTTGCATAAGCGCCTGCATAGTGCAACTACAATAACTTGTGTATATATAAATAAATAAAATACATTAGTTTTACGCGTTGTTTTCAAATTTCAAGGTCACTTTAATAGATCACCAACCTCTGGCTAATTGCACATGGATATTTATGAATGTATGGCATATATGCATGTTTGTTAGAAAAAACTAAGAACTAAGAATGATCGGCTCTTGTCGCTTTTTGTGTGGGAAAAATTCATAATTATTTATATTAAAAAGAAAAAAATTTATAGTAGCGCAAGATTAGCTAATTGCTTTATTCAATATAGGTATGTATGTATATTAGCTGTGTTTTGAAATATTGCCACAATATTTTCGTCTGGTGCATACACCACTACCAGGGAACATTATCTTTTACTCTTTCAACAGCCAAATACGAGCTTTGCCTAATTAAAATATACCAAAGTCGCAATATACATACATAGCGGGCGCTATATTAACCACTCACTCGCTTATTACTTACATAAATACTACACACATACATAAACACATGAAAATGTAGACGTAAACTAAGTTATATTAGCGCTTGAATGCATATGTGCACTTGTATGTTCGAACTGATTTAATCTAATTAACTTCAATCATTCATGGCCTGTCTTTTGCTACTTGTTCGATTCGAACAACCAACTCTTTATCAATCATGAAATTGTACAGTGTACAAATATGCATACACATATCAGCAGCTAATTTAGGTAATCCGCTCAAGCTCCTTTTAAAATAAATGCAAATAAGTTTGGCATACATGCGAGTGCACTCACATTCACATGCACACACACATAGATATACGTGCATGCATATCTTTATCTACATTTTCGTATGTGTGTGTGTAGCGTTCTAGACAAGAAATTGGCGACAAGACTAGGCAACTTTTGAAGCGTGAATTGCAGCAAATTATCGGATACATTCATGCTTTTGCAACAATCATGAAAATATTAATAGTACAAAAAATACAATGTGACACATTACAGGCGGCGCACAGCCATGCAAACGTGCATAAATATTTGGTTTTATTTTGTGTAGCCCACAATCTGCGCAAAGTGCTCCCACGTCCAATAACTCGGGCAAAGCAGATTAGCAACAAGCAAAGTTCTAAGCCTGTCATACACACCTTTTTAATATTGACATTTGTATCGTTTTCTGCTTGTATGTGTGTGTAGTGTAAATAAATATAGCACACGCATGATCACACGCAGCTTAAATTGAAAGCGAACGCAAACAAAAAATCAAAAAATCAAAAAACCCGCACAGCAAATGGCTTGCATAAAGCTATGATGCATATGGTTGTTTGCTGTTGTTGTCGTAGTGTTTGCAGACTGGTCGTATGGATATCAAGCTGTGCACAGTATCTCGACGTAGCGAAATTATTTCATAACAATGTTTTCAAAGACTTTAATAGGTGGTAAGTAAATTGTTCACGAATATGTTTGCAAATAATTACCTAAATTCATAGGCTTCGAGTATGAAATGTTACTCATACGACGTGTCGCCACACTTCTAGTAACACCCCTTGGACAGCTGCTGACAAGCAAAGACACACTTTAGCACATTTTCTGTATCATTATGTTATTATTTATAATTGTCTATTTTTTTCTTAAATATTTTTGTTTTAAATAAGTTCAGTTAACTGAAAGAAATTCAATTCTATTATACTTCTCAATAAAGTATAATATTCAGGGATAAAAACAGGCAGTAAACATTTTTGTTTTGAGACTTCTGAGTCCTCAGATAAACTATTGGCACACAATTTGATCGAGTTCGACCCGTACTTCAATATTTCTGCAATAAATAATAACTAGTAAAGGCTACAAACGGAATTCTTTTCAACGAAATAGAAAAACGTACATTCCCAGGCATACCTCTCGAAGCTAGCAACTCTGTAAGAGGCACATCGTAAATAGATACATCCTAAGAGAAGTAAAAGAGCAATATCTCCAATAATTGTATTACTAATCAAAGTGAGTTTCATTCTTTTGCTTTCACTACAACCTCTATACTTCCAGATTTTTTTGACCCGCCCAAGTTCTGTCGAAGTGATGAATCACGTAAATTATTGAAAACATTGCCTAATTTATTGAATAAATCCCAACTATATTCCAAAGCAACATTCAGTTGCATTCCATAAAGTTTCACTGTAACCTCAGCCAACAACAAATGCTTTTAAAATCAACATTATGCCAATAAAAGCGAATATATAAGCCAACGAAATGAAACAGTGTCACTTGATTGCTGGTTACCATTGAATAAATGGCTAAATACGCCTAAGTTTCAGGTCCGGTTCTAAATGTTGCTTTAAAGGATTTCGAATTGATTATAATTACTTCTATGTGTTCGTTTATTTATACTTTTGTATGTGCTTTTTGTAGGAACCAGATCACGTACTTGTACTGATCTGATGCTGATACAAATATTTAGTTATTATTGACAAATTCGAAAATTAATTACTCTTGATGTTTCGAATTTTTGCAATGCATTGCTTACCAGTAAAATTTATGCACGTACAATATTCAAATCAGATATAATAATGTATGTATATACGAGTTTTAAAGTTGTAGTATTATGAGCATATATTGCTGAGTTATGGAGTAAGTATGTCTATCCTAATAATTCTGGAACTTATCTGTAGTCTATTTAACACAGAAAATCTTAGGTTTTTGCCCTCAAAGAAGGGCTGAGCTATGTCGGAATTCACTTTTCATTGTTTTCCTTGGTATCTGTCTCAACAATATTTATAGGCATAAATTTGAAAATAAAACTAGAAAGTGACCGCTTGCCCTTTCCTTTAATATTAATGCAATATTCAGAACGTGCAACTAATTTGACAGTAATATTTGGTAAATGTTTTAGCATTCACATTATTTGCAAATGACCAAAGCGTATTGGCTTTGTCTAACAATAAGCTCTAGAGAACTTAAGCTAGTAGACAAGACTTTGACTCCTTTGTTTTTTGTATGCCTTCTAGGAGATATAAGATCCCAGTGACACTACTGCCGCAAATAGCAGACATTCACCGGCAACCGGCGGATACAGTGAAATATTTTGGGGTAGGAAGCTTCATGGACGTCGAATATCGAAGAGAGAGTAAAAACGGCCATYGGCAATTGGTGGAGCTTCTCATCGAAAGTGGTCCTGTTCCTYTATAGCACCATAGTCAAGCCGGTCAACGGGCTGCGCGCAGCAGCATGTGTGGTGCACTAAGRTCAACTTAACTGGCAATGGCACTTAACGCCATTCTGAAACATAATGTCCGTGGACATCGTCGGAAAGTGCATGGCCACGAAGGTGGCTATTAGACTCAGAGAATCAGGGYTCTAAAAAGAACGCGTATCCGAACACTCGGATATCCTCACACACTTTGACTGCATACCGGGTCACCTGGACCATGGCGTCGCCAAACCGAACTCTGGCAGCTCCCTTTCTGCTCACATACCGCACATACCGACGATACTAGAAGCCATTGGAGGAGAGGGGTAGTGAGCTTCTTTACGGATGTCGTGGTTAAAGCTTGGTGGGAAGGTCAGTGAAGGGGTTTACTATCGGGAGCTCTCTATCAACTCCAGTTTTAGACTTCCTGATTATKGTAGTGTCTTCCAGGCTAAGGTTGCATCTATCAAGTAGCAGTGAATTTGCTGCCCCGGAGTACGGTCACCTTTAGAGAAGTGACCATTCACTCAGATAGCAGGGCGGCGATACTAGCCTTGAACTCATTTAGGGTGTGTTCAGTGCTGTTCGAAAAGTGCCTAAYATCACTATCAACAGCATCAAGTGTCTTTGTGGTAAGACTGGGATGGGTGCCGSGCCATAACGGAATCGCAGGTAATTAAAAAGCTRATGAGCTAACAAGGTTTTGCCTTTGTAAATTTATTTTGGCTACGAAGCGTTTTGTCAATATGTAAGTCCCAACAGATGAGTTCTTTTTTCTCTGGCCTCACAAAGTACTATATATACCAGTTCACATGTGATCACTGATCAACCATCTAACCTAACCTCTCCTAACCCCACCGTACTATTTGCTAATTTTATACTCTGAACAGGATATGTATATTAAAGTTGGCACGAAGTTTATAAGACCTAGAAGGAATCGTGGCCCTATGTATGTACTATATATACTCGAGCTAGTTCTTTGGTTTTTGCTTGAGTTATCGATCCGAAATTTTGTACAAGTCGTCTCTCTTGAAARACCTGTTCATTTATTGGAAGCGGCGATATCGGACTAATATAACATATAACTGCCAAGTTAAACGATCAAAATCCAGTTCTTATGTGGAAACATTTTATTTCTGCTATGGGTATTCCAGCTTCGGTGCAACCGAAGTTAAAGATTTCTTCTTGTTCATATTCTTTATTTTAAATGTTACGTCAATGAAGTGTATTTCTATATTATTTGAAGTAAATATCTACTTATATATATTGCCGTAGCCAAGATGATCATCGTTTGCATGTATGCGTACTATGGTTCCTTGAAGTTTTTGAGAGCTTAAAACGACTGTTAAGGCCTGTGACCAGTGGTCTAATCTTGCTAGAATATAAGTAGAAGCATGTTGGAAGAACCGTGGATTGTGGATTACGTTATTGAAATTGATCATTTCAACCCAGTTTACAGATATCTAAGCTATTTAAAATTATTTAATTAATTTGCAAAAACAAATAAGTTAAATACGATATGTATGCATAGTAGAGTAAGTGAAAGGAAAGACGAAGTGGAATCTGCGGTATGTCGTGGTCAAGTATATTTATCTCAGAATATATAATAATATGCAAATACAACTACATTTGCAAGTTTATATACATATACATATGTATGTAGTAGTAATTGTGTTTGACTTGCCTAAAAACAGAGTTGGTCACACATCGCAGTATAAAGCTGATACACATATTCAAAAATTGTATAAAGAAAAATAAGTTTTTCATTTGAATTCGAACTGAATATCGACTTCATTTGCTTATTCATTTTAGACGTTAATTGAATATAAACACGTTTTATAATTCACCGCCGCCCCAGTTGACCAATGCGATCAGCTCCTTTAGATTAAAAACGCATATGCTACGTAATGTAGACCAGCATACAACGAGACCGACATGCATACATGCTCACGTACACGCATGTTGTGGATGTATGGGAGTATGTATTGCGTAGTTAGCACCCAACAACTTAAGCTATTTGGTCATGCAGATACGACAGATTCATACATTTTTCGCCATCAAACATTTATGCGTTACCTACGACAAATGACGCGCGTGTGCTCGCTCGGCTTGTGAGGCATATGAGGCTTGGGAGTGCAGTTCAGTGTCCTGCAATGCGTTGTTYTGCAATTTGATTGAATTTTAATTTCAGCATTCGAATCGAAATAAACTAAAATAAGTGCGTGTGTAACCTAAATTCGAACAAGTTTAGTTCAGTTCGGTTCATTTCAGTTCAGTATATCTCARCTCAATTCGATTTACATGCCATTTGACTTAGTGCTGCTGGCTTTAGCACGCAGTCTAACATGCCTTGGCGTGGCKTAGTTGACACAAGCACGCATACGCGTCAGCGCCTGTGCCTGCGCCTGCGCCTTCTACACTGAATGCGAATGCGCCAAAGGAGAAAACTGCATCTCTCATTACATAAGACTATGAACTGCCTGCGGTACCGTACTTTATAGCTCCATGCACACACACACACGCACACGACGTGAAACACGCAGACATATGCGCGTATAAAAAGCAGACCAACGCCAAATTACATATTCAYATCGATTTGCATGACGAAATTTCGGATTAGTTTCATGTTTTTTGTTTATTGAAATTTATAGCAGTGAATTCGTAACGCAAACACAATTGTACACATGCCAAGTGTGAAGTTATGGCTATCGAGATGTGTGCATGTGTGTGTAATTAAGCCATGAGATCATAAGTTCATATGTACGCAGATTTATATGAGGCAATATTTAAGCAAAAATTTTATTATCCCGAAAAGATAACACACTGCTAGAGCATACGTGAAAATATTCCAGAATTCGCACTTAAATCAATTGCAGGGCTTTTCAAAATTTCAATTACCACAAATTGACAAGCTATAGACTCATAACCAGTTGCATTTGATAACCGGAGGGTAGATGTTATGTTGGTAAGAATTAGGACAGGAGTTGCTCGGAAACTGACATATCACGTTAGAGTAAAAATTTTGTGGACAATAAGAACAGATGTTGAACAATTGCTTTCAGCTTTTTGAGAAGTCTAATGTAACGTCATAAAAAATTAGTTTCCAGCATTCACAAGTATTTCCTATATAAAAAGAATTTATATTGGGTAGTTGAAAAAGTCTTTTCGTATATTGTCTATATATATTTTGTTGCAGTCGCATATCTCCARGGCTAGCAATCACATTGTGTCATACCATATAGTGTTGGAAAGATGAGATTTTAATCTTAATTTAAGCTAAATATTAAAATTAAATGCTGGGAAGTTGAGAAAAAGTTGCAACTGTACAAAAATGTGATAAAATAATGAAGATATTTGCTATATTTTGAAGTTTTTGTATAAAAAAGGRAAAATKCCACGCAAGCCACCAATGAAATTTGTGAAGTTTACGGAGACGATGCTGTATCAATTCGTGTAGCACAACAATGGTTTATTCACTTCCGTTCTGGAAATTTCGAAATTTTGATTTATACTGATGAAAGTTTTACACTGATGGCATAATGTCACTAGCGGAAAAATGGCAAAAAGTGGTCGAYCAAAATGGTACATATTTGTTTACTTATTTACTAGTATAAAAATAAAAATATAAATAAAAATAAAAATAAGTTGAAGTTTGATAAGAAATACGAAAAATCTTTTTTGACTACTCAATATAATAAGGTATACAAGGTTTGTTCGGAAAATAAAAGGACTGATTTACTTTCGCCGCGAAAGTACTTCGGATCGTGCGCGCACCGACTGATTACGGTAGAAGGCGTTTCTAGCTAACGAACGAATGGCTGATCAGTTGTCTCCGACCACCAGGAGAGTCAGGACAAACATTTYCGCGCGGCGTGTTTCTGTGAGTGGTGCAAGCAGAGGTACGCGATATAATTCTGTGTGAAATTGGGTAAATATGTGACAGAGACGTTTGATATGATCAAGCAGGCTTRCCCAGACGTTGCTTTAGCAAGAAGTGGTGCGTTTCGGTGGCACCTGGCCTTTTTGGAAGTGCGAGAAGAGGYACCTGATGAAGACCGGAAGAATGAGCAAATCTAAAGTRAAAACGATGCTCATTGTCWTTWTTGACCTCACYCTCGTCCAACATGAATTTGTTCCTCCTGGACAAACCATCAACGCCAAGTTTTACATGGAAGTCMTCAAGAGATTAAAACGAAGGGTCAATCGAGTCCGACAAGACATCGCAGCCGGTTGCAASTTGCACCACGACAACGCCCGGCTCACACCGCCTTTCTTGTGAACAGCTTCCTAACCAAGGCCGTTATCCCAACGCTTCCGCAGTCGCCCTAGAGCTCAGATGTGGCCCCGGGACTTTTTTTGGTTCCTTGCCTAAAAAGGYCGAAGAAAGGGGATCCAAACAGCATGCGCCTCGGCTCTCAAGGCTATTCTGCAGACGCCTTCAATACTACTTGACGCAGAAGGAAAGTTTTGGGTCTATTTTCAAAGTTTTTATACGTATATATGTATATGAAAASCACCTTTTGCATGCCATTATATTTGATGTATCTAAATTATGCATTCTTTGTGTCATTGACAATTTTCTAATTAGCTTTGTTCAAGAAAACGCTCCTACAAATTATAAAAGAACGCATGGACCCAAATACACACATGTGTATGTTTGTATGCACAAACATCTCTTATACAAGTACAAGAGTATATTTCAGTATTCAGTCAGTATTGGTGAAGGTGGGGCATGCGTTCACAAGCGAAACGCTGAAACTTGCCACCAACAGTAACAACAATAAAAGCAAGAAAAGCTACGCAACTCAACGCACCCGTATCGGCGCAGCAGCTACGCATGCTCGGTTGCCGAAAAATCGTGCACTCGTTTTATACTTTGTTATATATACTACATGCTTGTACATACATATGTACATATATACATATGTAACAATCTAGGCAGAGAACATAAACCAAAGTGTAGCAAACGGCAACACCAATAAACAAACTAAAAGCTGCAAAGTGCATTGCGTCGGCGCAACCAATAGTAATAGACGCACCAATTGTCGTTGCTTTGTTTGTTTTGCTCAAAAAGCGTTTTGGCGCATGTTTCGCCTTTTTGCGAATTCATAATTTTGATTCATGCCATTATACGAGTGCATAGATGTGTGTTTGTGTGCGTGTATGCACAATCTCGGGCTTCTTGTCATAGCCTTTTTGGATGTTTAGGCAATTTTTGTTGCCACTGCCGCAGCCATCACCGCTGCTGCCGCCACTGAAGCCGCTGTCGCTGATGCTGTGAGCGTTTGGGGTCCACATTGACCGTATATAAACGACAATAGGGCCTGGCTAGCTGGTAGTATTTCGCGACGCTTCAGTTCGTTGGAACGCAAATAATACCGTTAACGCCCATTATAAAGGATACGCGCGCCGGCGACAAAATCAACAATTCTATCATTGGATATGTTTGTGTATATATATAAAGGATTGAATTAAGTGATCTATTGCCAGTGACTGTCCAATGTGATAAGGACCTTATTAATATGTAGTGAAATCGAAGACTTCGAAAAACATTTTATATTATTAACAGTTTGTAATTAAAAAAATATCAAGAGAACAAGGCATGAAGGTGAGTGTTTATAAGCACACTGAACAATCGCGGTGTGATCCATCAAATATATATCTAAATACATACATACATAGTACAATACGAGTATGGTTTGTAGAAATTGTGTAAGCTAGTCGATGCCAGAAATGGAAGTGTAAATTTTATAAATTTCAGTGCAATAACAAACAACTGCAACAAATTCTTGGAAACTGTTTAAAATTCTGAAGGATGTGTGATGATGTAATTTGTGTAGGAATATTTCATTTCATTTCGCGTAAAATATAAAATAATTATTACTTCTTACTACGTTTAAAGTAAAAAGATATTTCAAAATTAACAATAAAGTAATGAGTTCCAATGAAATTATTRGCTTGTAACTTTAGAGTCTAGTGGAAGATAGAATGTTCTAAAGAAGATTATGAAGATGACATTTCCCAGAAATATGGACCACCCTCATTGAGGACTTACTAAGCATTATTGCTTTTCAATATACCTTACTAATCAGAGGAATGCAAGACCACTTAGTTCAAATAAATATCAAGCAGAAGTTTTGAAACTTGTAAGACTCAAATATCAGAAAATTTCTTAAGGTGCATGTGAAATTTAAYATTAAAATATGAGAGTTGAGGGTAATATCGACCCGATTTTACCAATTTTTGCCAAAAACACGTATTATTATTATGGCTCATGCTAATAAAATGACCTCTGGAATGCAWAAAGTTAAGCCGGATCATCGAAAATTTTAATATTAGTTATATGGGGGCAAGGGCAAGCTTTCACCAGACTTTATCCATTTTAGATACAAATTTAGATCATTTTCAGCGATATATGTTGCATAAAGACACCCGTAAGTTCGAAAATACTTATATTAGGTAATGAATTTTCCCCGAACTTTATTTATATATAATATCAAGATCAAGAGTGAATGAAAGATCAGATGGAAATTAAAATTATGTTTTGTGGGAAGTATTTTAGTACTGTAACATTGGAATATTAGAAGAATCTTATGAACCGAATTAAAACGAAATCGGTTGAGGACGTACCACGCCCATCGTCMATTTTTGAAACCGGCCCTCTAACGATAACCTGAATATACATTTTAATGTCTCTGGCAAATTTAGTTGTTTAGCTATCACACTTTTAGTACCGCTCTATTGGGAGCGAACGGGGTCACATCCGATTATACCAATTTTCACACAATTACAAGAAGGAATATGCCCTAAACCTTTAAGAGCAGACCACACGCACTTTTCAAAGATTTTCGAACCATAGGATACCCTTCTTTAAATGATTCGTTCTGCCAAATTCGATATCTGTTTAATTTACGGGTTAGTCATGGCACTTTATACATATGTTTCTGACTACGAGCGTTTTTGCTAAGAAACACGTGTAACAAAGTTTCATCAACATATCTCATTTTTACTCAATGTATAGCTTGCACAAACAGACGAATAGTCACCCGGATTTCAATTCGTCCCGTCATCCTGATCATTTATATATASATAACCCGATTTTAATCACTAAGGTCATAAAGTTTTTTATTAAATTTCTCTTATAATTTATATTCTTATCTTATTCGGGCTCATGCTATGGTATTTTTTATTTTCACTTTCAGGTTGCATTAGCATTATTGTGCCTTTGTAGCACAGTGTGGGCTAGTACGAAACCAATTGCGATTCCAGATTGTATACTCGCAGCATCCAACGGTTATGCTTATCCACCACCGGAAGTCCAGCTTTCAGTGACTCCTGCCAGAGCTAAATATAAATTATCAAGCCAATCAGATGGCGGATATCTAAATGTTGATACGRTAAAATCCTCCGAATCTTATTACGAGAGTGGAGCTGGTGAAAAACTACTACAAATATCCGCAAATGCAGCAATAAAGGAGGGAGGTATTACATATGCAGACCAACCGCTCAAAACGCCGGGTATTTTACAACCCCAAATTGCTATTTCAAAAACCGTTCTTCTACCGCCAAAGGTGGAAACGATCTCTAATGCKTATTTACCGCCAGCCGCTAATATCGTGCCAAAACTTGCATTAACTTCACCGGGGTTATCAAAATCGTATGCCACATTACCCAGTATACAATTACAAAGTTTGTCTGCGCCAACTATTTCAAAAAGTGCTGCATATGAGTCATCTGGTTATTCTTACTACCAGTCCAGCCCAACAATTTCGAAAACCACTGCGTATGTTAATCCACTACAGACTGGGCCTATAAGATCATATGCACCAGCAATATCCTATAGCGCTCCTTACACAGAAAAATTAGGAAATTCGTTAGCCTCGGTATCATTAACGAATTTGGAAGGTAACTTGTTGGCCGAAAAAACGTCCCATCCACTTGGCTCCTACTCGTACGCGCCGAAGCTTGCAAGCACATATATTTCAACCGCTCCGTCTTCAGCAGGATATCAATCCCAATATCTAACATCTTCCGAAGATTTCTCTAAATATAGSACAGGTGGAGGGATCTCTCACCAATATGTTTCGAAACCTATTCAACAAATTAGCGTCGGCCTTCCGGCTCCCCCTAAAATATCTACAGTTGTAGCGCCAGTAGTCTCTAAAGTGCAATCTTACGTCGCACCAGCAGTTCTCTCTAGTGCCGGTTTCTCAAAGTACGGAACAAGTGGTGCCTATTCGCATCAACAGAACTCACAGCCTGTGCAATCTACATCGTACGCACCAGCCATTGCGCAATATCCCACCGCTGGTGCTTCTCTAAGCGTTGGCAGCAGTGTTGTTTCACAACCTCTACAATCTGTCGGTTATATTAGTCCTGGTGTACAAAAGGTGGCCACTATAGCAACACCATTAGTAGCGCCGGCAGTAACTCCGATAGGTTATGCAGCCCCATCCATTTCATCTATTCATTCCGGATCTCAATCTGTAAAGTATGCAAGTGGTGGCGCAGTTTCGCACCAATATGTTTCAAAACCGTTACAAACAGTAAGCTACCAGGCCGCACCTATAGCAAAAGTGCCGACTGTTGCTATTCCAACTCTATCAAAAGTCGAAACTTACGCTGCACCCACATTAACAAAATATCCTTCTGGAATTGGAATTTCTAAGCTTGGCGGTTATGGAGCCTCTACTATTACACAATATACATCAGGTCATGGAATTTCTAGCGGTGCAATTTCCCAACAGCAAGTTTCTAAACCTTTACAGCCACTTACTTACTCAGCTCCGGCACCAGTTGTTACACCGGCTGTTACACAATACTCAACAGGCTCCGGTTTATCATCCATACATTCAGGATCACAATCTGTAAAATATTCCGGTGGTGGTGCAGTTTCGCATCAGTATGTCTCGAAACCAGTGCAGACTGTGAGCTATGCTGCTGCACCAATTGCTAAAATCCCGACTGCTAGCATTCCGGTTCTCAGTAAAGTTGAAACTTATGCCTCGCCCTCTATTACTCAGTATTCTTCCGGTTTGGGAGTTTCCAAATATGGCAGCTATGCAGCACCCACCATTTCTCARATTTCTTCAGGTCACGGACTTTCCAGTGGTGCCACCTCTCATCAACAAGTCCTTAGACCGGTGCAAACATTAACTTACACCGCACCTGCAGCACCCAAAGTTGCTGTCATTAAACCTATTTTACAACCAGCACTAACTTCTATTCCTACGGGTGTTCAATCTGTCAAGTATGAAAACAGTGGTGCAGTTTCGCATCAATACGTTTCGAAGCCTTTAAATACTGTAAATTACGTCGCAACGCCAGTAGCTAAAGTGGCACCGGTTGCGGTCCCGGCTATTGCCGTCCCCTCACCCACCCAATATTCATCTAGTCAAGGTTTATCGAAATCTATAAACTATGCAACTCCAGCTGTAACATCTATTAGCGGTGGCAGTTATGCTTCTTACGGTTCGTCTGGTGCTATATCGCACCAGCACGTTTCCAAGCCTCTACAATCAGTTACATATTCAGCTCCTTCAATAACTAAGATCTCTGCGGCGGCACCAATTGTGACACCTGTCTTAACACAGTATGCTTCGGGCACTGGATTAACTTCACTACACACAGGTTCGCAATCGGTCAAATACGAAAATGGTGGCGCTGTTTCACATCAATATGTATCCAAACCAGTGCAAACAGTGAACTATGCAYCTGCTCCAATTGCAAAAGTAYCTACGCTTGCCGTTCCAGCAATAGCTAAAGTGGCCACTTATGCGACTCCTGCAGTAACACAAYATTCATCAGCCYATGGCATATCAAGTTCATTGGGCTCTGGTCTAACATCGATAAGTTCCGGTTTGCAATCCATTAAATATGGAGGCAGTGGTTCAATTTCCCAACATGGTACCTACGCTACTGTCCCAGCCATTCCTTCCATTTCCTCAGGAGGAGCTATATCACAGCAGCATACCCAATACACTTCTGGATCGGGCTTAACGTCTTTGCAGTCAGGATTACAGTCAGTGAAATATGCAAGTGGTGGTGCAGTTTCACATCAGTACGTATCCCAGCCTGTGAAGACTGTAGGTTATGCGCCAGCACCTGTGGCGAAAGTTGCGACTGTCGCTGCTCCTGCCATTGCTATACCCGCCGTGGGAAAGGTCGGAGTCTACAGCGCACCTGCTATCACGCAATATTCATCCGGTCTCGGTATAACAAGTGGAGCTGTGTCACAACCGTTGACTTATGCATCCCCAGCAATAACGAAAGTCGCCGCCGTAGCGCCTATAGTAACACCCGCTCTTACTCAATATACTTCAGGCTCAGGTTCACAGTCCGTAAAATATGCAAGTGATGGCGCAGTTTCTCACCAGTATGTATCGAAACCTGTCGTAAGTTATGGATCAGCACCTGTGGCAAAAGTAGCAGCAGTTGCTGTTCCCTCCGTTGCAAAGGTTGGCGTATACGCTTCACCTGCAATTACCCAATATTCTTCTGGATTAGGCGTATCACAGGCTGGCTACAGCTACGGCACGACTCCMSCAGCTGCTACCATACAACTTGGCGGTTCGTCTATTAAATCGATACAATCGGGTTCACAATCTCTAAACTACGCTAGTGGAGGCGCTATTTCACACCAACAAGTTTCAAAGCCGGCACAATCTCTGCTGTTCGCCACACAAGCTGCAACATTGACAACCCCATCTAAAGGTTATCTCGCACCTGCTCTCGGTATAGCAAAAACATCAGCATATCCAGCTCCAGGCGTAACCTCTATCCAATCAAGTACGGGTTTTGCAAAATATGGCTCCAGCGGTTCATTTTCACAACAATACGTCTCCAGACAACCCATACTACAATCGGGCTCCAGCGTCACGATAAGCAACCTTAACGCATACACTGCACCCGCCGCCGCGACAGTGGTAACTAGTCCTGCGATAGCAAAAGTAGCAACTTATGCCGCTCCTGCCTTATCATCAACGATCCATACAAGTACCGGCTTAGGTGGATTATCCACAAGTGGTGCGATATCCACTCAATACTCCGGTATATCTTCCAAAACAGGTATAGCTGGACTAACCCTAACTTCACCTGGCAGTTTAGGTTTGGGTAAATATTTATCCAATGGCGCGATCCTACAACAGCAGCAAATTCCAATCGCAACCAGTTTGGCACAACCGCTTTCTGGCAAATCTAGCTACAGTTATTCCGCTTCAACACCGCTTAGCTCAAGTAATAATATAAAATGTATTTGATTATCCTTGCGATTATCCTTGCTTATATTTGTTTAACCGGTGACCGTGACCTAAATATGAAAACCTTAAACCTAACCCACCTGTCATAGTACTTTATTATCCTACTAATAGAATTCATAAATCCTGTTTGAAAAATAAAAAGGTGATGTATATGCTAATTTAGTAATATCTCCAAATATAATCCAAATGCTTTATTATTTATGCAAATACCTCTTACGAGTTTGAACAAGATATCCAAGCTTCTTTGAACTTTTTGTAAATGTACCTATACACGTATATTATACATATGTAGTAAGTAACATAAAACCTTCGAACTAACTATACCCTCATATAGGCAAGCATATTATTGATGAGTTTTCAGACTGCTTGAGCTCCTTATAATTGTKATTTTATGTCGATGAAGTTAAAATTATAAAATTACTTAAAAATAAATAAGTTTTAGCTAACTCCTTGCTCTAAGGTTCGCCAAGTTACAAAAGTTCGAGCCTTGGCATCCTTGAGGCTACGAGACTAAGCTCATAATACCTCGCATCGCATATCTTTAATGAGGCAAGTCAGCTGGAATTCAGTCATTTTTAAATCTATTTTCTTGGTTAATTTGTGATTAGCTGTCAAGGCTAATCAATTATTCRAAATGAAGTCAGAAATACACTGTGCTTATAGTTCCGTACACAACATCCAAACCGCTAATTGTGTTGTGACCTTCCCGCTTTATTCATAAAATTATTATTTTTTTGTTATACGGATGAGTGCAAGATCGACCAACTCAAAATGTGTATCAAGAAACAAGTTTAAAGTAATCCGTTTTCGAAACTGTTAATTAATAAGTATTTTTATTCATCAGTTGGCTATTCCCCCGCTCCCATAGCGCATGGTTCATACTATGGAGCGATCGCTTTAGGACACAGCGGTCTATCACCAATTTTGAAACTAGATGGTTCGGGAACAAGTGCTTTGCATGGACTCGGGAGTAATTTAGGTATTTCAACATTGAAATTAGGAACCCAACCAGCCTTGCCACTTTTAAAGAGCCAAGGAGAAATACTTAACGGCTATGCACATGGAATTGGCGGCATTGGACCATTAGGCGGTGGACTCTACAGATATGCACCATCAGTATCGCCTCTACTGACGCAGAGTGCCAGTCCCACAGCGTACTTAAAAGCCCAACCGGCACTCAAAATACAACCAGCTGTAATTAAAACGATTCCAGAAAAGCACTACGAACATTATGTGTGTACTACAGTGAGAAAATATGTAGATTTTGTAATACAATACCATCTCTTTTCGTAAATTTTTCAGAGTGATCATGCAAGATACGCCTTCGAGTATGGTGTCAACGATCCTTATACCGGCGATATCAAACATCAAAAGGAAGAGCGTGACGGTGATGTTGTAAAAGGTGAATACTCTTTGGTAGAACCCGACGGCAATGTGCGTACAGTCAAATACTATGCCGATTGGGAGACTGGATTCCATGCTGAAGTCATTAATAGTCGAGATTCCGGAAAATTAGTCACAAAACGGAGTTCACCGAAATCGTGAATAATTGTTAAGATAAATGAATGAAATTTAGTTAAATACACTCATCATCATTTTGTATCATCTTTTACGTATTTGTAGTTAGTTTAAAGGAAATATGAAAGGACTTTACAACGCATAGCATTTACATATTCATTACATATGTACATACATATATAAGACCAGATATTTATCGTCTTTTTATATTTTTCCCTTCAGTTGTGTTATGTAATCCGAAAACTCAAAACAAGTTTAGTCCAAGACCTTATTACATAACTTGCCACCATTTTTGTTTTGTCTGTTAAAAAAAACAAAAAAAAACAAGTGAAAAATCGAAAATTCCTTTCATTAAAGTCTTTCTATTTTAGTTATGCACATATCTTTGTATGTATGAATAGCGTGGCATCATCCCAGCAGTTAGAGATAGCTGTATACTCTATATTACATAATCATGTAAATATTTTTAAAATAATTCTCTTTTATATTGACGAATCGCGACTTTTCACAAATAAATCAAGACCCTCCATTTTTCAGCTGATAAAGATCGTTGTAAATAATAAAATAAATACGTATAAGTTAGAATGTAATGTTTTTCTTACATCTGGTATTTTATCGAGACACGGTTTTCTAGTTTATGTCCAGAATGTCTCGATGTTTTTTGAAGACGATTTTTCGAATTTTCTTTTTCTAGAAATTTCAGAAAGAAATTTGATATTTTGAAAAACCATTTTTTTAACTTTGTTTTATTATACCCCGCACAAGGTATATTAAGTTYGCCCAGAAAGACACCGCTGATTGCAAAAGCGCCATTGATCCCACAAGCTGGTGTAATTTGTCTCTGAGAAGAACTACTAGTTTCTTGAACCGTTTTGTATCATAGTCTCAAGAAGCCTTCTTATCTGTTGATAGTGGCGTTATCTATTGAACCTGATCTCGTAACGTGTAGAGAACCAAAGCCAGGAACGGTTCAGGTACTATTCGACTGTTCGTAGGAGCTTCCATACTAATAGGATATTGATTTCAGTGAGAACGCAGCTAAGCATTTCTATGCACTGCTGTACCATTATTTATAGATTTCAACCAACAAAACTGCCTGAAGTGCCGCCTGACTATTACTGAGAACGAAAAATCGTTTTCCAGAATGATATATGTATATAATATATATATTCATATGTATATATCTTAGGCCTCAGCTTGAAAACTGATATTTTGGTAGATAGTCCTACTATACCAACCCCAATTCCATCTGCTGTTTTCGAACTATCTGTATACATTACATTGTACTACTATGAAGGTACTCTTCAAGGGTAAAGTCCTTTATTTTTGCTGCTCAGTGAGGCTTTGAATCCGCCTATAGAAAAAAGTAAAATCGCCTCTAGGAGAAAGTACCAATGGTAGAATATATCCAATGGCACTCCGTTTTTTAACGCTTATTGCTTTGTACTTGACATACCCTGATGACAGCAGGGCTGAAATTAACCTATTTCCTGTCATCTCCACGGCGGTATGGAGGGAAGTGTAGCGATTTATGTCCTTTATGCCGCTTAGTTAAAGTTAGTTGTTTTAATGTACCATAAAAGTTCAATATATGAAAATTGCAATCATAATAAATGTTGGGTGTTTTAATTTAAATCGCATTATTCATGCTGGTTACGGTACGACTGGTTTATAACTCTGTTCTTCTGCAAGCTAGACATTCGCACACCATTGGCGCTCTGGTAGCTTTCGCAATCGTGGATTCCACGTGCTTTTTTCACCTAAGTTTTGAATCTCACTATCAGCCCTAGATATTTTTATTTGTCAAAGGGTATTCCAGCTTCAGAGCAACCGAAGAAGTTGGGTCTACGTAACCGGGACGGACGCGGACCCAAGGACAACAGCAACCGAAGATAACATTTTTTCTTACTTATAAATATTAAGCAAAATTTAGAACCTTGACCAACAAAGCAAAAAAAAAAAACATTGCAGTATAAGTATCTGCAGAAAAACAAGAATATAGAAATAGTAGTGCAGTTATTTGTCCCCAACATTTGGATAAGATCTATTAGAAAAGCGAAGAGGTGGGKTTTTTCCAGATTTTGTACCAAGCGATTTTTTTATAACTTTCTATGCATTGGTCGTTTTTGGGTTCATAAAACCTCTCATCCCTTGCTTTGGCACTTTAGCGAAAAATTGTAAAAATTTTTAGAAGCATTGGAATATATCCCTCAGAATTATTTTTCCTTAAAACAATATAATTACAAAATTTCTATACCGCCCTGTATCTGTTTCGGCTGGACTTATCCCACACATACATATATATATGTATGTACGTAAATCAGCTCATTCACCACTTATTGCCAAATTAACATCTCCTACGTATGTTTTATAARATACACCGCGCTACTGAGTTCTTTTACTGCAACGGGGAGAGTATAGATAATAAATGCAGTTTTCCCGAGTTATTCTACAGTGATTTCTATTTATTACGAATTTTCCATCTTTCATGAAATTAGAAACCGTTCTTAAATAACTACTTAATGAGTTTTAGCAGCTAAACGCTTGTCACGTTCCTCAGCAATGCTCAATTTAACACCCTTGCCTTTCGGCAGAGAAATGTAGGGTTTATTGCCCTTGCCGATGATGAAAACATTCGTCAATCTGGTGGCAAACACATGTCCTTGCGAGTCTTTTACGTGAACGATATCGAAGGAACCGGGATGTCTCTCACGGTTGACAACAGTACCGACACGACCCAAATTTCTACCTCCAGTGATCATGCAGAGGTTTCCTAAAATAGTCAATAYGTAAATCTACCGACCTTTTAATTGATTCAGATCATGGTATTTACCCGAGTCGAATTTGATGTAGTCAGTGATTTTACCGGTGGCAATGTCTACCTGGACAGTATCGTTGGCCTTGATGAGAGGATCGGGATAACGGATGGTTCGGCCGTCGTGTGTAACCACGAATGGAACACCCTTGGCACCGAGTTGTGTCTTCCTGACTTTGCACAATTTGTACTGTAGGGATAAGTTAAATAGAAATTATTTGATATGTTTTTAGAACTAACATGAATCTTCATAATTCATCAAGTAATTTTGTAATTGCACGTAAGTGTTACCAAAGTATCACAAAAGTTAAGACATTCAGTGACCGTCGTAACAAAAATTGCTTTTGGCTTACTTTTGAACCACATTTGTGTGGAATCATAACTATATGGTCTTCGATCAAGCCAATTTATTTGAATCTTACTAAAGCAATGAGTACGAAACATACCTTGGCTTCCTCGGCAGAAATACGATGAATGGTGAAACGGCCCTTAACGTCGTACACCAAACGGAAGAATTCACCAGTTTTTTCAATGGTGATGACATCTGTAATAAAAGATTTCAGTGTAATGATATACAATATTCTATATTAAGAAATTTGAGAAGCATTACCCATGAAACCAGCCGGATACGTTGGGTCGGTACGGACTTTGCCGTCAACCTTGATCAAACGCTGCATAACAATTTTGGTCACCTCAGCACCATTCAGCGCATATTTTAGACGATTTCTCAAGAAAATCATTAAGGGCAAAGACTCCCGCAATTTGTGTGGGCCACTGGAGGGACGAGGAGCAAACACTCCTCCCAATTTGTCCAACATCCATGCCTTGGGTGCTGCTAAACGCTTCAAATGCTTCTTGGGACCTCGCGCCTGTAATCAAAACACACTGGTACATTGTCACATCTCGCTATCCTTTTAAATATAATCATTAGCCAGCTGCGAGTTTCACTACCAAAGCACCAATAGTACGCTATTTCACTGAAGTAAAAAAAAAACGACAACAAACGATTGGTTAACTGCACGAACCCGTAGATTAAACTTCGAAATATTAACATATACATTAAAGCAAAATATTCAGCAACACTTTTGTAAATTATTCAATAAATTGGTACATTTAAAACGTACGATGGCAGTGAATTTCCCCGGCAACTTTTACACCACCTACCATCTTGTCAAAATACGTGAAAAGGAAAGAAAGACGGCGACGAAGCCGGATGTTAATCGACTTTTTGACAGTTCGCTTTGTTGTAATTATGCAGTGACAGTTCAGTGGAGTGGAGAGTATTTTCTCCGGCCAATATGAATTCAATGCGACACTTGGATATCGTGTTTTTCATAGGGTGAAGTATAATTATTTTGAATTTTATTTTATTTATTCTTTATTTGAAAAGTAATAAATGTGTTGAATAGATTTATAAATTAATTTCAAGTATACCTTCAATATTCTGTGTATTTGCACTCAAAAATGAATTTTAGTCATTTTTTTTTTCATCAACGATATTCGCACCCATTTCTAAAGGAATATAACCATTTCGCAAATACAAAAAGCAAGTATTAAAGAATGACAATAAATATAGAAAGCGTAAATATTAAACGATTATGTTTTAAATTGTAGTTAGGAACATAAAAAACATTGAAAACTATTGAAAACTCATATTTAAAGAAGAAATTAGGAAACTATTGCACAAAAGATGGCGCTCCACAGAGTTGGTTCAAGCAGAGAACGTTCTCTGGTTGTAATTCGTCGCATCGGCAGGGATCGCAAAATGATATTCATATCAATTGATATGAGTGCATGTAAACGTTTAAAAATATAAGCAAAAGAGCCAGAGAATGTATAAACATAATACATTYTCTGCCTTGATATTGGTAGAATCAATTAACATCACACAAAATACATGCACTTCTCTTTCTTGTTTTCAATTTTAGGATTTCATTGGACAATTGTTGAATCAAGTAAATTTTTAATTTGAAATGATTTGACTACATTTAACCTGTTCACTTATGTCGACTGTCCTCACTAATATTTATAAGAAGCACTTCCTTATAAAAGTGAATGAAAGCATTGCTTGATTTGGGAAGTCGATTGCCAGGTGAATTCAKAGAAATTGCTTTTAATTTATTTGTTTGTTTATATTCTTTTTGTATGCCAAAATCTTGCTTAATCCAGTAGATTAGTGAGATAATCTACTCAACAGCCTAAAAATTGTCGGTCGGAAGATGATATATTTATGTATATACATATATATAGGGGCAGACTTATGATTTTAATGAGTCGTGGTGTGGCGAACGACCCTACTCCATCTCCGGTCAACATGTAGAATAATTACGATTTTGGCAAATTGTTGACTTCCCTTTTTGGTTTTCTTCCGTGCTCAATTAAGGAAAAAATATACACACTTTTCCGTAGTAGTTATGTTTATTTGTTTGTTTCTTCGAGTTGACAAACGTGAATGCATTATATAATCTACTTAAATAATAGAACCTAAACTTCAAATCAATCAATTAAATGTTGACAACTCTCAACAGAATGTAGAATCTTGTATCAAGCAATTAAATATTGTATTGTTTGCTGTTTCTGTTCAGCAATTATACCCAAATCTTTTGCAATTGCTCATTCTGCAGCTATATTAAAAGTAGGCATGTATGTATGTTACAAATTTCTTAGCATGCGGTAATGAAATGTTTTTCAAAACAAATTTCAACATGTTAAACGCAAGTAGGATTCGTTTTGAAAATTAGATATCATTGGGGGTGGTGTCTCCAAAGTCCTACTTAACTAAAGATATAGTATTAAAAATTGTGGGGGTTACATACTAAATTATTTTGTGGAGTACAAAAAAATAATTCAGGGTAAATGATAAAATGTGGAGCATACACATTATCCAGTCGTTCCTGCACATGTCTGTCTACCGTCTACCATTGTTAATTCAGGTCTTTACTCGTTCTTTTTCATTGATTTTAAAGCCCTTTCACGCAACTGCTTCTCTAAGTCTTCATTTACTCCTCCTAGAAGTAAAGATGCTGATGCAGACTTGCCGGTACGTTCGCGGACTTCATCTTCCTCGTCACTGCTGGAAGAGCTATCAGCCTTTTTGTTCTTCTTCTTATGTTTCTTGTGTTTCTTACTCTTCTTGGTGTGTTTTTTATGCTTCTTATGCTTTTTCTTTTTCGACATTGCCTCAGCTTCGGAATCCGAAGAACTATCATCGTCTGAATTACGTTTTGATGTTTTCTTTGCTTTCTTTCGTTTCTTCTTTGAAACTTGTTCATCATCTGAATCCGATGATTCGCGCTTAGATTTTTTCAAACCAGAAATAGAAACTGCACGTTTACGAGAAGCGGTTTGTTTCGATTTCGAGCTAGCTGTTTTGCTTTCTGTCTGTTCTTTTTCGGAATCATCGCTTGAATTGGATGAATCGTTATCCCTTGGATCATGTTTCTCGACCACTATTTTTTTATGTGTTTTCGAACTACTTTGAACCGCTACTTCTGGTACTTCATTTAGATATTTGCCTTTACCGCGGCTGTTTTGCACTTCAAGAGAATTCCGCTCTTCTCGATTTTCTTCCGCGTGTGTATTCTTTTCTTTGCGCCCAGCCTTACCACTTGATGGTAATTCTGCCGATATCTGAGCTTTGCTTGATCCCTTAGAAYTCGACTTTTTCTTAGATTGTGCATCGTCACTAACATCGTCAGATTCGTCGTCACTTGTTACCGACTTTCGCCTTTTAGATTTGGTACGCAATTCAGAATTCTTCATTCTCGACACTCTTGTCTTTTCAACTGCATTACGCTCCTCGTCATCTTCACTGTCATCACTATCGCCGGAGCTATCTGAAGACGAGGAATAACTTTCTTTACGGTTCTTTTGCGGCTTCTTCTCTTGTGATTTCTTTAGCGCATTTTTCTGAAGTTTTTCACGTTCGTGAGGCTTCAAAAATGGTGACGGTGTGCGAGACAAACTCGAACTATATCGATCACGTAACTTCTCGTTGCGTAAAGTTGAACCAGTAGTAGCGGCAGCGGCGACAGTCAGTGAAGCTTGCTTCTTTGCTTGGTGAGATTCACTTTGATTTGCATCCACCTTTGCTTTACGATTTTCACCACGTTCTTCTTTGGATAAGTCAATGGTTTTGACCGAGGGACCTGCATATTCAACAGATGATCGTCGTCCTGAATTGATTATAATTTAGAAAATTTTGTCAAATTCTTCTAATGTGCATTGTTACCTGAATTTTCACGAGCTTTCGAAATTTTGTCCGAAGACTGACTGGAATCCCGGCCGCTTCTATCGCGGGACCGTATGAGACTTCTTGAACGGTCTCCGTTGTTTTTAATTGGACTAGTTTGTTTAGCTGTGCTGGGCTGACGGTTCGCTGCTTCTTTGACAGGTTCATCGTCTACCTCCCAATTCGAACTCTCTGATGAGGCTCTGGCTTTTGGTTTTTGAACATTGCGGTTATTTTGATCCCACCGMCCGAAATTGTTTCCTCCACCTCGATCACGAGAGTTGTCACGCATTGGGGAGGATGGTCGGCGATCGCGTGGAGCTGGACTAAATCTTCGTTCTCTTGACCTTCTTTGGTACTGCATATTTTGGGGAGGAGAGAATCGCCGCTGCGGAGAAAATTTGCGGAATTGATTTTGCATCGGTGACATACGGCGATCGCGATCACGTTCGCGCGAGTATCTGCGCTGTGGTGAGAAACGACGATCAAAGCGTCCACCAGGACCACCCATACCTCCTCCTCCGCCACCGCGACCTCTGCTCGGACTGCGGCGCCAAAAGTTCATACGACCACGATTATTTCCTCCACCTCGACCACGAAAGTGCATCATTGGAGAGCGGCGTCGATTAAAACTGTAATATAAAAAMATTTCAATAAGCAAATATATTTTTTCGAAATATACATGCATATATACATATGTATATATATCAAACAAAATATACTGCTATATTCAAAATATTGCTCACCGTCGTGGGGAACGCGAACGTCGCATAGGAGAACGTGATCGATTTCGTGATCTAGAACGATTACGAGATTTTGAACGGCGACGAGATCGAGAACGTTGATTGCGTCCACCGCCGCCACCACCATCATTTCGCGGACTTCGGTTATGTGGTGAGAATCGTCGGCCAGGCATGTCTCCTCGCCTGCCTCTATTGTCCGCCATCATTCTTCKCCCACCGTCACGTTCCCTATCCATAGAGCTCGCTGAAGAATCACGATTATGCCGGTAATGCCGCTTCTTTTGAACGCTGTTCTTGTTGCGTCGTATCTCGAAGTCCTCTTTACGCTCAGGCGATGGCGAAAGGCTGGTGTTTCGTGAGCTAGATCGACGTACAACTTTTTTATTTAAACGTTCAGAAGCTCTTGACGAACGGGAAGAAGATCTTGATCGTGAACGTGAACGTGAACGTGAAGACAGAGCACCTCTTACTGATCTTTTACTAGCGGACCTATCAAAATTATAAATTATAGTACATAACTAGAAGCCATTGTATGATATAAATTAWAAATTTATGTATATTTAGAATTTATATTAAAAACCATATGTAAATTTAAAATAAGAACCTTAATTTATTTTTAAATAATTTTTCTATTTTTCACATAATATACTTACTTTTAAATATTACTTTATATATTGTAATATTTTTCAAAATTGTTTTTCCCTTATTTTTGTAAATATAAGAACAATTTGTGTATATATAAAAGCTTCAAATGGTGTATCCCAAAAATGTTTGTTGTCAAAACGTATTATACGTATACACATGTAGTTCAGGATATACCAGATTACTTTGTTTTTCGGTATCAATGTAAAACTAAAAACATATTAACTATAAAATATTGTTCTAACATTTCAAATTAGATATGTGTTGTTACTATRTAACAAAGATTTTGTATAAATTACCTTGTACGAGAACGGCCTTTAGATGATTTGCGTGCAGTGGTCCTTTTGTCACCATCAGATACACGCGAGCTTTCACTATGATTCGAGGAGGGAGTACGCTTTTTTGTGTCGCGTTTTTTACCAGGTCCATTGTCTTCATGCCCATTGACAGGGGTATGTGGATTAGAGTGTCGCGAGCTTGAACGCTTTCGATAGGGAGATGAAGTTGTGTTTTTGGAATTTCTTGCTGCCGGTGGGGATGGCTTTCGTTTTACAGGTGATTTKGAACGTGATCTTGATCTCGATCGTCTATCTTTCGAACGACGACTTTTCGATTTTGGACTTTGACGTTTTTGAGGCGAATTAGAGCGTGAAATCTGACGTTTCTTGCTTGGTGGCCGTCTAACACTACGATCCCTGGAACGACTACGAGTGCTGCGACGACGACGACGATCTCCGCCAGATGACCTTCGCCTCGGTGAACGCGATAGTCGCCTTCTATCTCTTGGAGAATTGCGGCGTCTCTGCGGTGACGAATTGCGCTCACGAGATGATTTTCGCACCACTGATCTATCTCTGGAGCGTTTTCGTGGTGATCGATTGCGTATTTTTGATGCGGCCGCTTCTGCTGCTGCAGATCTTGCACTAGCATTTGGTGACCTGGAACGATCGCGCAGTAAAGCTGCAGCTGCTGCTGCCGCAGCATT
Source organism: Bactrocera latifrons (assembly GCF_001853355.1). Classification (NCBI taxonomy): domain Eukaryota; kingdom Metazoa; phylum Arthropoda; class Insecta; order Diptera; family Tephritidae; genus Bactrocera; species Bactrocera latifrons. The sequence goes on from NW_017535186.1 coordinate 467,723, forward strand.
CGCACCGGCTGAATTACCCCCCTCAAATTGCTTGCTTTGGGAAACATTACCTAAATTAGTTTCTTCAGCCGAATTCGATCTAGATTTAGCTGATAATTGTGACCTAACCTGCTCGATAGCGCTCAATGTACTTGGTGGTAACTGCTGCTCACGCTGACTCATTTCATCACGTTGTCCGTCGTTAGAACGATCTCTACCGGTGCGTCTGTCACGATCGCGATCCCGATCGCGTTCATTATCCCTATCGCGATCCCTGTCTCTATCCCTATCGCGTGAACGCGAACGATCATTTTGGCGTTGTTGCTCTTCCCTCTTAAGTATCTCATCTTTCTTTTGCTGAATAAACTCGGCAGGGATTCCACTTTCGCTCTCTTGTGCAGATAGTAACAAAGACCATAATTCACCCATAAACTGTCGTGCATTTTTTCCATTTAGAAATCCTGTCATATTTATTTGCATTTTTTTTGGGCAAGGAAATTTTTCTTCCTCCAACTGATTGTAAACAAATTCAACCACAACATCGTCTTCGATGTGTAAAATATCCGTGATTTTTTTGCTGATCCATGGCCGCAACACATCTAGTTTCACCTTTGACATATCCACACGTTTATTTAGGCAGTCTCCAAACTTCATTTGCTTCATTAATTTCTTCTCCTTGTCGCTGAAGCGAGTGTCCTGCTGTTGAGTGGTGCCCTGGAAATATTTGTTGTTACCGAATAGGTTAATATTCACAAAACGAAAAGTCTCAAAATTAAAAAAATAATACATATTTCAACGTCACATCCCTTCACTTTATTCCAGAAAAAAAAATCGTTGACATATTAATAAATTTACCTTTATTGCAAAAGAATGATTTTCACTTTTTCCCAAATTAATATCGAAGTGCAAATAAGTGACAATTTTATGAATATTTTTATAAATGTGAGTATTTAACCAATTCAAAAGACTAGATTTTCCGTTCCCACGACAGTCGGGTCTACGAAAACCGGAACGGACCCGGATTTTTATCCGGCCAAGGACTGTCAACTCGSCAGAATTCTGCCGTTACAACAACAACAACAACTAGATTTTTATATGTTAAGACAGATAGCAACCAAAATCATTACTGAACGTTTTACATTCACTTTTAAGTAATCTAATGTTTAAAATAAATATTGTCCATTATTCCATCAGCATGAGCGATTATTTTCGCTTAACTTAACGTTGCTTGCGTTATTTACTAGAAAGTAATGAACCTTAAGTAATTAAAATTATCTCATGAAATATGAAACTATTACAAAATATTTTTAAACATATATTAAATAATTTATAGTAGTAACTATTTAATAATTTCACATTCAAAAATGTGTTAACATGCATTTAAAGACATAACCTAATTTTTTCTCATTATTTGTTTATAGTTCTAGCAGGCATAGCAATAGGCGGGTAGTCAACCTCTGGGATACCTTATTCGCAGAAATATATTTAATATGTTTATGTAAAACATATTAGATTGAAAGTACGATAAGGTGTGAGAAGCATTTTTCACTTAACATAAGTTCGTTCATATTTTCAATTTTCTACGTTTTTTTTTTTATGTGAAATAAATAATGCATCGAGATGACAAAAATCACTTCCAAAAATTGTGTATATTTAATTATTTGATTAAAGGAAGTGATGTAATATTAATTTCCATCTTATTATATATTTAAAAGTAATCACAATACTTACCGTGAACATCATTTTCAAGCAGTTTTTTTAACAGTTGCGAGTGGCTTACAATTTTTTTAGATATCCACAAATGAGCACCTTCACGTCATGACAGTGTTTCAAAATCTTCCTTTAATGGATTTGGTTCGGTTATAGTAGTTATATACCTTGTTCTTAATTACTCTCAATTAGTTRTATCTGTCACACGGAAAAGTTGCGCCCGGCAACTGGGGCTTCCGATATGCACACGGCGGCAAGCGTAAAATTCAACGTTTTGAACAGAAAAAAYAGGAGGCGGGGGTAAGTAACCACATTCGTTATTTTAGCACACAAACTAACCTCAAACGTTATCAACTCAGTATAATAAACTTATTTAATATAGTTCCCCAACGTTTATTCTCCTAACTCCACATATTTTTACTTTATTATATCAGTAATAAACTTTTTTCGCACATTAAAAAATTTTCAATGCGGCCTGCTGCACTGCAAAATGGAGACGACGCAACGAAAAATTCAACGAAATCAGGGCTGCCATATTCATGAAGGAAAATTAATACAAAAGTAATTTCAAAACGAAAAATTCACAATAGCTGCTGTCTAAAAATAACTACAGTTTTGTAAAATCCATACAACACCATTGAACTTTAATAAWATTATAYATATTTGATATTAATTTAAGTTTATATGCAAAAAGTTCTTATTTAAAGTGTTCTACGATTATTATTATAATTCAWGACATCGGTATTCAGGATCATCTTATAATTAATGCCCACATTTTAAAATCTCGTGTCATATATTTTCGAATAGACAAATTAAATGTTGATAAACATTTCATTTTTTATTTCCTTAAAGTTATTTGTTGACAATTTTAAGCTTCCCTGTAAATACATATATACATATGTTTTCAGCCGAAGCTAAAAGGAATGTCAAACAAATACGACAAATCCACAGGAACAGGAAGTTTCAGTGTAATTCTAGTTGAAGATAATAAGTCGGCTTCAATTTATTTTGAATAAAATTTTAACATCAAATCAAGTCGATTATTAAAGTGGTAGTTTTCTTTGCGCTAAAGTGAATTTATTACAATAATAATATACCAATGTAACACTTTGCCTCGTCACAGTAAGTTACTATAATTCTTTACTAAATACATCCTACTATAAAGGTGTTTTAAGCTATTTTTAGTATTAATACGAATAATCGAATTTAGATGATTAAATGAAGTGTGAAATTGTTTCCCCGAACTTGTCTTATTTAATTAACTTACCTCTATAAATTACTTTCACAAATCTATCGTCTTGATAGGAGTACATCTACCTACTCATTACCTTACCATATCCGTTTCCAAATCATAAATGTAAATAATATACTAGAAAAATATATTAAATTGATATTTATTAAAAAGGCTTCAGAAGTAGACTAATATTTSTTGATATTATGGTTTATTAAAATCATTTATTTGTTACGAATGTTCCAATCATTTGTTTGTTACAAATGTACATACATACGTAAATGCAAAATTCAGTTTTCCTCCTTAATTCTTATACTACATACATTCATAGTTTTTTATTCCATTTGAAAAAACAAATCCGCACTTGCGAGTGCGTTTGGTACGAGTGTACATACAAGAATATTAACGCTAGCTTAATATATAACATATTATTTTCATTTATGGTAGATATTTGTATTCATTTGTATATATGTCATTAGCATAAAACATATTAAATATAATTTAATAGAGAAAACTTTTAAGCAATCAATAAATAGGCAATCTTAAACCTAACATTTTKTGCGTATATTTAATTATTTCTGATATACTGTTACGAAGAGGCACACATACATTTGACTTATAACGAAACCCTTAATAACAAATTTATGAATTTAAAATATCGTACTTATTTAGTTTGTATATACTCTTATTATATGTCTGTATGTTTTTTCTTATCTTGTATAAAGAATTATTTAAAATACATTGTTTTGAACCAAAATAATTTTGAAAACAAACAGATAGATATACATACATATGAAAATACGATATTTTAAATAGAATATTTTGAAAGAAAAACTTGTATGTCGAAAAATAATTGTATTGCTTTAGTTATTAGCATGRCGACACTCATATATTTTCTTTAACCACTTACATAATTTTTGTTTTTAACTGTTTTTATGAACAATAATATTGCAAATATTAATTTAAGCCCCTTTAACCTAAATATTCAAGTAATTTGCTGTTCAATTAAATTATTTGAAATCAACATACAACTATTCTAGGGAAATATATTTACGCATATTTATCTCAATGTGAAATCATAAATATGTATATTTATAATAATAAATATTTTACAACTAAATATGTTTGTATATTAATAACTGTAAATTCAACAGAGAAAACTTGTTGAATCGAGCCTATTTAGAGTAAAAATGGGCATTCGTAGCAAATATAATACAGCGAAAAGTTACATCATTTATGCGTACAAATGTCCATTTTAAACAGTTTAGTTAATATGTTGTTGTGTAGCAGTATATCAGATATTAACAAATTAAACTTTATTTGGTTCCGGAAATAAACTAAGGTATCATATTTGGCTCCTGCGTGGCCCCCGTAGAATATTTGGGTTTGCATACACAACCGCTCTCAACCAATACGTAGTCCTGACCAGTTAGTGTGACTGGGCCCAACGGAATTACAAGAAATAGATACGGCACATATGTCTGAGTGCATTCACCACGTACAACGTCACATTCACCCGATCTGGGGAGAATAATAAATGAATTATTAAAGTATTACAATATATGAATAGGAGTTATGGAGAGTTGCAAAACAAATAAGCTCTGACTAACTGGCCCTAAAACTCTGTACTTGTTTATTTCTTGTTATTTTTGCAAACTCTTAAGTTCATCTATTCAGAACACAGTTTTTAGCAGCGTAAGAGCTAAAATCGTTTGAAAGATACAAGAAGTGTAAATCGTAAAAATATCTAAGTTACGGAGTCTTCTTAAAACTCATAATGGATCAAGAGTTAGGAAATTAAGTATTTAATAAAATATCGTTTCTAATCGAATTTTGCTTTTGCTACCCATTATCATCACACATCTTTCTCATTAAAACAACTTACTCGCAAACTTCAAATACGACTTGTTGTAACAGATCAGGGAACTTTTGAACAATGGTAACCGGCTGTCCAGATGTCAAACTGACTCCGTACATTGGCGCCGTCGTATTGTAGCGTGTTTTGCACAGACGAGATGGCGTTTCTCTACATTGACTGACAGGTGCATTTGACAAAGACCGACCTATGTGATTTAAAATTTAATAAAGAATTATAAAAGTTGCCAGGTATCAAACGGATCGAAATAGCTCACCATAACGATTGCTTGTAGGAATATCATTATTGACTTCGTCATAGGCACGTAATAGAGCATTCGTTGTTATCGCAGGATCTAGCGTTGAGGGGAATTTACTTTGACGCCCACGCCTGGAGTTACCGTTCCAGTTCGAGAAAGTTCGTGCCACAGCCGCACTGATGAGTAAAAGAAAATTATTAATAACTACTTTTTTTTAAGAARCGTTAAAAATTATGGTGCAGATTTCAACTTTAAAGTTTCACTTTAGAGTCCAACAGCTWTTTTATTTTACCTTGGATAGGGCGAGTTGTTCGGCCCCATACAATTGGGAGAATCAATTAGCGCATTGCCGGACAAATATTTCAACCCCGCTCCGCCACTACATTTCTCCGCCTTTTCAGTATCGTAATTTGACCAAAGTGCCGCACTCGCAACCTGCATGCTTAGTGCAATTATAACAATAGCCAACTTCATCTGTAATCGAAAAAAAATTTAAGATCAATTATACAGTTTAGTTGAAATAGGAATGAGGAAATAATTAAAATAAGGTATGAGGAACTAATATATTGAAATCCAGTTTCGTTTTTATGAGGTAGTTTTAGGTACACAATATTAGAGCAATTCTAAAATAAAAGCCAATATTGGAAMAAAGAACAAACATGTTAGGTGATAGAGATTGAGGTTAGTTAGTTGTGAGGTTTTCCTAGTAAACATAAATAAGTACGCCATTATTTTGGAAATTTTTTAAATATTTTTTAAAAATKTATTGATCATCAAAATCTTTTCRAGTGTACTTTAATATTATTTAAGTTTGTAACACCTAGAAGAAAATGTCGRACACAAAATAAGGTATTCATGTCCGTCTTTTTGAWACATCAATCTGGATTTTTCCGCACGTTCTCCCCTCCCCAAGAAGCTGATGTATTGGACCACTACTGCATATATCAAGCATACAAACTGTACATTTCTGTATGAAATACTTTTTCATTTGTCGAGATTTTGATGAAATTGGGATACTAGATGCCAATGTTCATGACARTATTTTCTCCGAACAAATTCTTCTGATCGGAGAACTATAACAAATAGCTATCATATAAACTGACTGAATGAGATCAATATCTAATACAGCTGTGAAGAATATTATAGCTTCGGTGTAAGGGTTTTTTTTTTCTTTTTTTTTATTTATTTGACTAATTTCTCATACAATCTGAATAAAGTTATTACCTACGCCTACCAACGAGGCATCTTAGTATTTTAGCAGTGAAACATTTGCTTAAAAATCATAAAATSAATTATGCCTCGCCATTTTACTCCTCTAAATCGAAAATCAAACAAATAAAGTTTTTTATCGTGCTTGTATGTAGAACTAAATGTCATTTAATTTATAAAAATTGTTATGAGTTTTTTGACTTCTGTAACTCTTAAGTGGCATAAAACCAGCTCCGAGTCATGAATTCACTTTCGTTTGCTCACAATGCTTTGTTCTTCTATAGATACTGTTAACACTTGTCTATAAAACTATATGCATATGTATATTTTTATCATTTTATTAACATTCAATTCTGTTTTATTTTTCGTTAGTGATTTCATTGTCTAAGAAATAGTTGRTGTGAAAGTTAAAACGCGAAATTTTATCCATACATACAAACACACTTTATAGACATATGTACATAAGTAGCTACATACATGTAAGTGAAGAGAGTGGACTTGTTTCGCGATTTTTTGATTATATATGGCGATCAATTTGAGACTTCTTTAAACTTTATAGGTCAAGCCAAGTTAGTGAGTGTATAAGCTCATTCACTTTCACTACAAACTTCCTCTTTTAGAAGTTGTTAATTACGATTTTATGCGAAGAGCAAGACAAGTGGTGATGTACATACATATATGTGTGTGTGTATGGTATAATAATATATTTAAGTTTGTAATTCGCTCGACGTGCTGCTGATGCGCCCACTGATTACCTCTCCTTCTGAATTAAAATCAAGGGAAATAAAATTTGCTGTTATGATTGAAATAAATTTCTTTTTCGCTATAGTATGTATCGAAAATTCTGCATAAGTAGTCGATCCATGCATAGAGTGTAAAAGTAAAGAGCAAATTAATTACTTCTATGAACCGAGAACTCAATCAGCGCCGGTAAATATTTGCTGCATGCCGCCCCACTAACCTCCATAAGCTTAGAGTGTTTATAGAATGCAAATGATACGATAATATTCATTGGTATCATATACCCACATACATATACATATGTACATACATAGAAACTCTGTGAACTGACAAGTGATCGGCATGCAATAAGGCTTGGGCATGCGAATACAACGAAAGCCCAGTGACAAACTTTCTTTTCTTTTCAAAATCGTACGCAGCGGCGACGAATGTCCATTCATTACTTTTGATTTTATATTTTAAATTTTTTTCTTACTATTCCAATTTCTCTCAACTGTACATGCTTAGTAAAATAATGAAGGAAAAATCATATTAATTGCCAAATTTGCTTGATTTTTATTTGCTCTTTATTTGTAGTTGTTTGTAGTTTGAGTTTCATTCGCCGCGAGAAACGAAAGCGAAATTCTATTATTCAATTCTTTATATGGCCAAGCCGTCGCCTTAATAAAGAAGACGATCAAGTTTGCTATTACATTCGCCCATCAAACTGCATACATATATACATGCAAATGTATGCGCGGCATGCAGAGTCGTTAGTCTGTCGTGTCTATATGATTTAGTGGCTATAGCACTTGCTACCACACATACACACACACGTGCTTCATAAATAGCCGTTGGTATGTACATTTGTATGACTTAATGGCCTACCGTGTGAATCACTCTCGCCAACACCCGGCACTTTCATCTCACTGCCCACGGTACGACTCATAACGGCAAGTTATTTTTCGATGATTCTCTTCTTCTTCGCTTTTTTACTGTAAAGGTACCAGTTTTTCAATTCGATTAAAATGTAAACACTGTTTAATGCTGTGGTCTTTTACATATAATTACTTATGCATATACATATATGCTTATTTGAAGATTGCAGGTAAATACATACTTATGCAGAGGCGCTTAGGTAAATAGCCTGCAATGAAGGGCAATGACATACGTTGTCATTGAATTAATAGCTTGTCAAGCAAATTTTTTATTCTTTGCTTTGTTTTTGTTTTTTAATATGTAAGAAACGTGGACATAAAGTGACCAACCAATGTTACCCTACGTTTTATTGCTCGAGTCTACCAAATGAGACTTTCTACTTTAGTCAATCGTCATCGTCATAATTATCAGTTACGAAGTCAAAATCTGTTTTCTTCGCCTATTACATGGTTTAAAGGCATTGAAGTTATACAATGAAATGCCGTTAATGCCATACACCAGCGGCAATGTTAAAAAGAAAAGCTATGTTTTGAGATTTAATAAAAGAAAAAGAAATAATAAAAACTTTGTTTCACCAAATTCATTTTTATTGAACAACTTTCGAAAACTATTAATGCTCAAAAGGGTTTCGTTTTTCATGACAATGCGAATTTCTTTGCGAAAAGCTGCTTTCCATTATAGATACTGAACCATTGGTAATTTTGAATTCCTATGTAGATAAAATTGAGCTGATTAGTAAGGTTCAGGACTTTTCAGACCTTTATGTATATTATACATTAATTATATTATAGTTTAAWATAAAATTAAACGAAGGAAGCGCCTACTGTGGACAGGATTACAATTACACGTATAGCATGATAAAAGTTGTGATTAAAGTACATTCTTTAAATTAGTCTTAATAGTTTGAATCATTAAAAGATTGTTCGCAATTTAAGCCTCTAGGCATCCTGTATAAAGTCAAAGACTGCTTCCGTAAAACAGTAACAAAAAAACCCTTGACAAAAGGAACACTTTCAGCAGAATTTTCGAATGAAAATGAGGCTAAAACCTAAATTACTCTAAGCACCTCATGAAAATGCCTTATTTTTCTTGGTCATAATAAGATGTCTGAAAGATGGCTGCGTTAACCTCAACTCTGATCAACTTTTCGCGTAGATAATCGACACTGTTTTACTCCCATGAAATTATAATTTCCCTTTCCAACGCAACTGACATATCGACATCTAAATAATAATACGAACAGAATAATCAAAACAGACACTTTCGTTTTTACACACTGACCTGGTATCATATAACACAATTGGTTWAACCGCAATCAAATTAATTAATTCCTTGGCTTCTTACATATCACTTTTATACATACATACAAATTACTTGGGTCATTTATTTACCATTTAATATTTTCGTATTGCGTATTAATACTTATCCATAAATGGGTTTAACGTTTTCATTGGCTCTATTTTGATCAGTTTTCTTAAGCAGAGAATGAAAGACTTGTGCATTGATCCATAGAAGGTCTTTCCGTCAATACGGTGGCACATTGTACAAACGTACACCCATACTTACATATACATATATCCGCACGAGCAAAAATCAACACGCGTGTGCGTCTGTTAACAATCATTCTGCTCTATTCGGGCTATCTATTGTTGCCATAGAAAAGTGCGGAGACATTTTTGTACTTCTAAGCTTTTTGTTGGTCACACACATCTAACATTCCATAGAAAGAAACAACAACAGAAGTGAACTAACTAACACTACACAGCTTAAGAACAAACAAAACAAATAGACAGAACAAAGAACGGCTTAAGCTATTTCTGTAAAACCCGAAAGCTGTGGTATGTTTGTTGGTTCGAAATCACTACCGAGTCTAATGATCAGCTGACTTTTACAGGTTATAAGAAATCTCAGTTAGCAACTATAATTATTTATCTATTCAAATAATTATTATCTTCAAATAATATTAAGACTTTCAATAAAAATCCTTTAGAATACTTGCTATTTAATATTTAACACAAATTGTGTGAAATTGGAGAGCATAATTCAATGCAAACATTTTGCAGATTCTTTTWTTATAAGAATTGGTTAATTGATTTTTTTCCCATTAATTTAAATAGCATTGGCAATTATTTTTTAATATTATGCTGTATTTTTTTTTCCAATTCCTACTACTTTTTTATCATTTGGCTCTTTTTAGGAGTAATTCTCTTAAATGCTAGATCCTTTTGCTGATATACTATATGTATTTCCTGATTATTATCTGCTCCTATCAATAGATTTTCACGACAGTTCTCCAGATTCAAAGGAGATAGAGGTGTAATTCTTCTGCATCTCTGAAAGCTTTCGGGATTGAAGACACCAAGTGGTGACCGCTTGCAGTATGTTTACAAATATACGCACAATGTGGTATATAGAAAATGACAAACACCGTTAGATTGAGGTCATTGACCCATATATGGTCAAGTGGAAGTAAAAATTGTATTGGCGATCAAAATTAAATACACACCGCTACTGTTCGGTCAGAAATAAATACCAAATAACGATAACAGGTATATTTGTATGTAGTATGCTATATATGCTGTCCAGTGTCTCTGTGTGCATATATATTTAGAGGAGTTCTTAATGCTTATGTTGGACAACGGAAGAGCACAGTGATCTCTGTTCCACATCCGCACACATAAGTGTTTGTGTGTGTGCGTGGCTAATAATGAATGTGTTTGCTTGCAATTAAATCCATTAACAGCTATTAGCATCGAAGCCTCTTGATGATCGCTTGTCACTTGTTACGAACTCTACTAAATAAAAATAGTTGTCATGTGTTACTTTGCAGATGTGTATGTACCATATGTATGCCTTAGCATTTCCGCAACACATTTCAGTAAGGAAATGTAATTTGGATTGAAAGTAGACTACTGATAATGAGATTTTTTCTTGGTTTTGCTGTTTTTCCGTTCGACATGTTAAAGTAAAACCATATTTAATGAGTTGTGTTAGCTTTTTTATGCAAATTGTATGAGACCAAAAATAAGTTAAGGAATTGGTTTAACAGGCTTCGAAAGTTATCAGTAAAAATTTAACACTATACCTGTCTGTAGAACTTAATGGTTCTTCGCTAGGTTAAGAGTTCATGTGTTATACAAATTATTTCAACCACGATCAATCGAATATCTTTAATATTGTAGTGAAAAAATATGTAAGTCCACACGCTTATACTCGAGTGCAATACCTAAGCTCTGGCTAGTTCTAACTATAAAATATTAATCTAATTTTTTATAAAATCATTTCAGAAGGACTTTTTGTAATTGATTTGAAGATATTTAGTCTGCGTTGAGCTATAGTTTAAATCCCCTTTTCTCATATCAGTAGTTGAATACACAATATTTTTAAATAGATAAAGCATTTAAAAAAATAATAATTTAATTCCATTTTTTGGCCGAAATGATTATTTCAAGTTACTGTAAACAACACAAAGCGCTCGTATGCCAAAACGTTCCGATTATGTATGCTGTCAAAAATGTTAAACTTTACGTTAAGGTTGTGAGTTGGCAACCTTCGTTATTTACTATAACCTGAAAAGGCTTGCTACGAAGTTTGTGACACCCTGATGAAAACGTCGGACACCTTATAAAATATATTTAACCACCTCTGTCTGTCTGTCCGTCCATCTGTCTATAAGTACGCGTACTAGCCTTTCAATTTTTGAGATATTGATCTGCAATTTTGCTCTATAATTTTGAACACGCCCATTTCTACCTAAAAATTTACGGTGTTTTCTTGTTTTTAAGTAGACTTCACACTACACCGGCTACATCAGCTGTTCAGTTCAAGTTCGTTTCTTAAGTCTTTTGATAGCTCTCCAGTTAATTTTTTAACCGACTGATAAAAGCTTGTCACAACAATAATAAACTATTGCAAACAAATTGGACAAGTTAATGTATAATGTGGAAAACAGGTAACATTTAGTCGATAAGCAATCTTACTTATTAATATTCAACATATCATTCTATGCAATATTATTGGAAATAGCGCTACCCCTGCTAGCTGCCAAAAGTTTAGCGCACTTCCATTTATAATACTTTCGAGCAGTTTTAACACCGTTTTCAGTTGTCTCATCTTCTGTAATGGCTTCCGGCTAAATAAACAATCCACAAACTTCTTTTCAGTCCACCAGACACTTCAACATGTCTGCACTCACATACATACATTTTCTAGTCGTTTAGCACTTTTACGCTTGAAATCCATCACAGTACCGGTTTGTGTCGCCTAACGTTTAAAGTGATGGCATCGAAGATGACTGCATAACGCTTAAGTAATTTGTAAAACTAGTCCACAGAAATATAAAATTTGCTACTGAAATTATAGAAAAGAAGAAAAGACATATAAAATATACGAACTCATAAATGGTGTGATTTTTCAATACCCGTTGGTGGTCAAGTCTCTATTATGGAGAAAGAAGCGAATGCTGATAGGAGCCTCGTGACATTGATGCTTTAAGAAATAATATCTACGACAGGGTTGCAAAATAACGATAGAAGAGAATAGTCGATAGGTATGTATTAATAAATAGCCTGTGTTATGTAAAGATAAAGCATAATCCTTTATGCCCTTATTAGAGTTTAGGTAAAAGATGATAAAAACTCACTAATGTTGAGTGAAATGACTAAATAATTTTTAATAATCTGTATATATGTATGTATATAAAATAAAGTTGTTGTTAGTTACACCATTTATAACTCAAGAACGGCTCAACCGATTTGGCTGAAAATTCGTGGGGAGTTAGCTTAGAACCTGGGTAAGGACATAGGATACYTTTTATCTCTTTATGTCAAAATTTAATACAACTCATAAATACAAAAAYTATATTTTAAATCATAGGCATTTGTTCAAAATTCATGTTTGTAGSAATCATTTCAACATATGCGTACAATTTTAAACAGATTCTTCCTAAAATTTTTTTATTTATTTATAGTAGAATAGTAGAAAAGAAGTGCAGTGAATAATCTATAATCTGGCTCAGTAATCAGTCACTGAGTATGTATTATACCACATGCATCCCAAAATACTTATGTCATGTAATTTCCAGTCGCATTTTTCGTCTTCCAACGCCTGAGACCCGGATTCCAGCTTTAATCCGATTAGAGAGCACTCAAACACTTCCCATAATCAGTTATTCGGTGTTTGCGTTGGATTATGAACTTGGGAGTCACCCACTTTTCACAGAGCTTTCGCCCCTTTAGAGCATCATTTTCCTCGGTGCTAATTTCGCCTGTTTCCAACTTAGCAAATATCTTCTTAACGGTACATTTCCCTCAGCCCAAATTCAGCAGTATTTTCCCCCAAAAAGCAATGCTTTATTTACACAAGAAATGCTTTATGATCCATATTTTTGTAAAATAACAGAAGTTGCTTCACAGAAATGCTATATCTCATTAACTAATCATTATAATCTAACTAAGAGAAATCATRTAGTATGGTAGTAGTGGTATTATTTATGTATCAGGCACAGTGAAGCGTGGACGGGTTCTCTAGTTTAGTATAAAATATTCCGCACAGCAACTGATAAAATTTTCAAATTTCCTGCTTTATGGTTGATTTGAATGAATGCCCCATTGACTATGGTTATTAACGGTTGCACACAATATTATGGAAAAATGCGCAGTGCTTTGAAGACAAAATGCTCAAATATTTGGATCCATTCCATTTACCGTTGACTCCTATGGTCGTGGGAATTCTCCAACCAGCAACCAGTTACTTTTACAAACGCCTTAAGCAGGAATTTCACTTTGTGCATAATAGTTATTCCCCCAAAGCCACATATATACACACATACACACTTACCTGCGAGTATTCTCAAAGTATAAGCATACACAGGTATTATGTACATTGAGCAGTTAAGATTGATGTTGAATGCTGTTCGTTATGTGTATGATGTGATGACGGAGGAGGCTAATGTTCATTTTCCATCACATTTCCACAGCAATAACAACAATAACACGCCAACTTGTGCGTTCGTATCAAAACGAAAGTCTCAAAGCGGTACCCGACATTGGCATTACGCCAGTAATTACTGCCATTTGACACCAAATTTTCTGAAATCTCTGCAACCGCTTCAGCGCCAAAAAACTGTTTGACCCAAAATGCGTTTTGTTTCACCAAAAAACACTCGAAAGACGCTGTTAATGGGTTGGGCTTCACGCCACTACGCTTGAATATTTTAATACTTTTTATAATATCGTATGTACTTACAGTAAATGTATGTATATGTGTATGTGTATGTAAATATGTTAATTCGACCGCGAGCTTCCATTGCTCTTTCTCCGTGAATATGCTTAACCTAGTTTTTTTACTCTCCTCGCAATCAGATTTATTCGAAATGAATCATTCGAATAATYATCTCGCTCATCATATGGGTGTACGCAGAAATGTGTATGTGTGATAATATTCTCATTATCCTCATTAAGATCATTTCAATAAAACAGTATGTATATTTTGAGTGAATTCAATTTGAAATAGCAATGCATAAAATTTCACTTTACTATGTTATTCTTTTATTATAATTATTGCTACAAATTAATTTGTATTATTATCGCATTGCTTCTGTCAACAGTCTTAAATTCGATAATATCCCTTATTGACAATATTTTATAATAAACTTATAGTGTATATATCTCAGATTGCCCTACAACATTTATTTTTAAAAAGTTTTAGGAGCCAGCAGCGACCACCGACCGCATTCATTTAATCCGATTTGTGCTGATTTATTTATGTATATATTAAAATAAACTATAAATACACTTGAAGAAATTTATATGGAAGCAAAACTTAACTTAACGTTAACTTTGGTCTCTTCCACTCAAAATTTTAAATTCGATCGTTCAGTTTGTATAGCAACTATATACCACAGCTGTCTAATATCGGCGGTTCCGACAAATGAGTAGCAACTTAGGAGTAAACAGACGTGTGCAAATAATTAGATCAATATCTCAAAACTTGAGRGTCTAATTCGTACATATACCGACAGACAAACAGATATATAATATATAGCATTTTATTGGGTCTCAGATGTTTCCCTCGTGGAGTTATATCGATGCGATTTTATTTATTAACTATTATCATGCCACATACTAAAAAATGTTCTCAGGGTTTCATTAAGATACCTCACATATAATACGAGTATAACCACCATTCACATGGAGTAAAGTCGGCCGGATGTTCGAAAAATCTGATATTAGTTATATGAGAGCTCAGGGAAGTATTTACCCGATTCAACACATTTTTTGTTTTTACAGAAATTTACTATTGTCAGGAAAGGAATCTCTCTGAATCCACATATCCTGTTATATTAATTACTTTTTGACTTGTGTACTGGATTCAAGTGGAATTTWAAATTGTGCCAAATGGGAAGTAGTTCGATTTTGTCCATTTTTGCAATGTGACATAGGAATATACGAAGAACGCCACGTACTTAATTCAGTCAGTGCCACGCCTATCGTCCAATTCTCACACTACCTCATCATACCACTTCGGAGGTAAAGCTTAATATCTCTGRAGTATTTAGTAATTGATTTATCGCGCTCGTGGTAGTTTTGAAAAATACCGTTATATGCAGAGTGAGCAGGGTTATTATCCGATTTCTTCCATTTTCACACTATCGACAGACGTTTTTATAGTACGAGTATTTGCGCTATGTGAATTTGGTTGTTGTAGCTTTATAGTTCAGGAGATATGCACAGTAAACTTATTAGAAGCCCACTTTTTCAAAATTTTTTKCCCACAGGGGCTCCTTGCTACTACGATCGTCTGGTCATCCTGATCAATTATATATATGTATATAACTCTATATCCATCTCGATTAGTTTTAGGTGAAACGTACAACCGTTAGGTGAACAAAACTATTATACTTTGTAGCAACATTTTGCAAGAGTATAAAAAGAGCTCTTTAATGATTAAATTTCTTAATTAATAATTTTATGCGCAAACCGCAAATTGCTCACAGAATTGTTAGAAAACTAAATATCCAGGCAACCGAAAAAAAAAACAGAAACCAACTTCACCTGATTTTAAAGAAAGCGTTGAAAACGTAAATGCATGAGTCGAGCTATCATGAATATGTACCTAAATACATGTATGTAAATAAATTGACTTCTGAACAGTACTTTAGAGCGTATATTGCTGCGATTTTCCTTATTCATATAGACAATGTTGATCCTTTGAAGAACTTTTTGTGAARCTGACTTTTTAACAGACAAAATCCCGCATAGTTGCCTATAATATATATAGTACATACTTATGTAGAGATGCATAATACATAAATAAAACAGTAAGCAGACAAAATTGTAGAAGGCGATACTGGTTTGCCACCGAAGAAGAAACCGAAGTCGGGAACAGCAGCAACAGTATTCGAGACGTTCATGGCCAGAAAAGCCATGCAMCAATACAACACCAACATGCTGTTGCATTGAGCAAAAAGCAGTGAGCAGAGAATCAACAACATCCATTTTCTACACGATTTTCTCCCTGTTCGTTTTTTAATGGGGTCACTTACATTGGTTATGCTTCTCCAAAAGCACCGGTATGCCATTTTGGGTAATGCGCGTATTTGTTGTACAGCAGATAGTTATTTCCAAGAAGACAGAACACAACGTCACAACCAAAGGGGCCGCTCTCCACGAATGCTTTTCTCAAATTGCCTTTATATTATAAATATAAACAATTCAAAAAATGTGCACATTTACATAAAAAGAAATCTCAATTCACTTTTCACTTATCGATCACTTAAATCATATGTACGAATATGTGTGTGTGACTTTTTGAATTCTTAATTATATGTTTATTTTTATGCATGTAACGTTTCTCTTTTGAGCCAAGGTTTGGGTTAATGGTTAAAATATTAAGCGGAATTCCGTTTGAAAAGCGTAAGGAACGACAGCAGCGATCAGCGAATGGCAATAGCGAGCGTTTGCTTTACAATACACGAACCGAACTAGTCGAGCGCTCACCTTAGACTGACGGTTAAAAGATCTTTTACGATTTCTTAAGCGTTCGCCTGTGATTTGGAGTCAGTTCTTGTCCAACAGCTGCTTGGCGTTGCTAGCGAACAATCCCCCAGCTAAATGATTTGGTCGCTTGCTTGACTTAGCAGGTTTTTGTGCTTGCGCTCTTTCTCTGCCACAGGAACTGTGTTTTCTTCTTTTACCACACACACCACTAATCTCACGCTATACGAATTTCTTCGCGGTTATATCCACACACACACACCCATGCGGTTATATACATATACATATGCACAGGTGTATAAATAAGTATGTGTGTGATGAAGCTGAAAATTACTCGCGCTTCATTTTCCCATTCTGTTTGCCTTGATAGCGCGACCGTGCCTGTAAATGAATTTTTGTTATTTTTCAACTGAACATATCAAAAAGCCAGACTTACATACGTAATCGCTTAATAATAGTAATAATAATAATAATGGAACAGTTTATTTAAGTAGCTTAATAAGGAGGCAATGAGCGATATTTAAGTACCTGAGTGTAGGTAAAAACAGCAAGTACTCCTCACAATTTAAACTCTTCTTTTTAGGCTGACAATTTCAAGTCAACATCTTATATATGACAGAAAAAACCACATACATCGTATTGTCCACAATGTTATGTACAAAGCGTGTAATTAATTTTTTAATTAGAAATTAATTCCTAAATTCCTAAAATACACAGTGATGTGTAAGGATGGCTAAAGAGGGACTTGTTGGGGGCAGGCAACTTTTTACAGCCACCTTCGACCAATAAACGACCTTCTAGCCAAGTATTTATTGTTGCTCCAAAGTTAAATACTCAGTTAAACTGTAATACAATAGTCATTATTATTTTTTCCAAGTATTGCTGGAAGAAGTAGATTTAAAACTAGTTCAGTATACTTTAATCGGATCTTCTGATCATCTCTTTAACAACGAACTAATACTTAAAGGTAGTATGAATTAATTGTATACAGAACCCCCTCAGTGTGTTTTCCCATGTTTCAAAAGTCAAAGTCTCAAAAAGTTCAAAAACGTTTTGAGAATGCTGAAATTATTTACTTAGGCTCTTAAAGGTTTTATAAAACTTAAATTGAGAGCATGTAAGTTGGAGACGAAGGTTCTTAGGGCTTTAAACTATATACACAATACTGACAAAACTAAACCATAACATAGTAAATTCAARCATTTCTGAAACCTATACTAAATGCTATAATGAATTAACCGTCTATCAACGAAATATTTTTGAAATTACTCTTTCCTAAGGGAGCTGTCTGTCTGCATAACTCCACTTTAAAACAAAATTTAAAATATTATAGTATTGAGTTGGAAAATAATTCATGCAAAATTTTATTGAGATATCTTGTCAAATAAAAAAAAATTCCTTACAAGAACTTAATTTTTATCGTTCAGTTTATATAACAGTTATACAAGGTGCGTTCCAAAGTAAACAGGGCTTTTAGAATCTAGTGCCCCTGGTGGCGCCATCTATATGTCGACTATTGCGCAAATTGTCATGTCATTTCATTGATTGGAAGTGAAGTTATTGCGTTTTAAGTGTCAGTATGTTTGTGTTATCGGTACGAAAATGAGCTTCGTACAAAGATTCATGCCTATCCCGTAGCAGAGTCACGAGTGGTTCAAAGTGGTCGTGAGGGYGTAGATGACGATCAACATGTRGGCCAMTCAAAATCCGTGAYCACCGGAAATTCCATCGATACTSTGCGTGAACTCATCAAAAATCAGCGAAATCATCATTGAAATTCATTGAAATGRAATTGAACATCTCCAAAATATCGATTTATCGCATTTTAATTGAACATTTGGGCTTACGAAAGGTGTGTGCACGGTTTGTTCCGCACAAATAGACAAAGGACGGTTATTTGACCCCGCCCCCCCGTATTCACCTGATATGGCWCCGTGCTACTTCTTCCTTTTCGGAAAAAAAATTTGTTCCGTTTACTTTGGAACGCACCTAAATCAGCTTTGCTCAGGTGCGGATCCATGGGAAAATACGAATTTAAGGCTACTTTCTCAATATCTGGTTACCAGCCTTTCTGTCCAGTTAATATAGTTGTCCGCTTAATGCATGTTTATATAACTTTAAAATTTTTAAAGACGTTGCTATAATTTTACACTTCGAGTAGTTCGTGCCTTGCAAAAGCAAATCTAGATATATAATTCAATTTATTACACCTTCTCTTAGCCCAAAATAGTAACTTAATTTCAAATAGTTTCATTTCCCGCTATTGATTTTTTGACATGCAGTAAAAACATTCTTTTCCACCTACACCCCTTAACCTTTTTCTAAGCTATAGATTCTCTCGTAGCGTTATTGTTATCTTAATTAATATTTACGCCTTCCCTAKGACTTTAATTCTCAGGTGCGGTTTGTTGTTTACATGCATTTATCGTAATTGAAAGAAAGTTTCTAATTTCTTCTAAATCCAAATTGTCTGCTGGGTAATCCAACATTCTGGCGGGTATGCGTTTTTATTCAAAAAATTTCACCTTGTACGCGACATTTTTAACAATTTCTTATTTAGTGAAGACATTATAAAGAAGAGCATTGAAACGGAAAGCGTTGCTTATTTGACAATTGGGAATTGGACAGGTGTAAGTTAAAATCAACCACGACGAGTTCCTATATAATAGCCAAAGCTTGACTTTTTTAAGTTAACTATGTTATTTCTAATTGAATTAATTGTGAAAACGGAAAAAATAATTATCATATGTTATAATGCGGCTGCACACGGTGGGCAAAGAGTGTGTGAAAGAGGTGTGATAAGCACTATGCCTGGCGAAGTRATTTGTTGACGTTGGGGAGAAAAATAACTCATATCGATTTCGATTTAGACGTAATTTTTTTCAATTTTACTCGTTTTGGTGGTGGATGATGGGAATGGAAAGTGAAGATGATTAACAATGGTGTGGGCTGTTACATAACTGTATACAAATTAACAGACAGAAAACGCTGGAACTGATCATTATAATTGACGCATGCACACGCGGCTAAGTATACGCTATGCGACCGCAGTAAGTGTACGATATATTGTTTACATACATATATATGTATGTATATGCAAACGATCAGTAAATATATATTTTTAGTTCCAAGTTGGTTTTTGAGTAATATTACTGTGATAAAGCTGAAACCACCGCAAGGTAACTATTTTCTATAGGTTTATTAATACATATTATACATATGTATATTCAGTAATAAAATATTGAAATGTTTTACAAAAGTAGTTATTTTTTATTTCCAACTATTCCTTCTATTCTATTAACTTTGATCTAACAATGTCGTTTCGAGACTAAATTCATAAATCCCCAAAATATTAAGTCTCAACTTTCTTATCTGAGACACCTTTACACTTCCGTCATTAAATGTTGCACCTAATTAATGGAAAACTTTGAACRAATGAACAGAGGTATTTTTTTTTTAGATATTTTAAATATAAGCCTATGAAATAGTATCAAGATAACATATGAACGCCAATATTGGACACTACACAACATATAGTACATAAGTAAGTCATGCTCTATTTAAAAAAGAATGTGCACAAGTGTAAAGATTATTAATTAACAAAACTATTTAATGCAAATTCAAATTCAAATTTTCCGCAAACGTTACAAATGTGTGAAGATATGTATGTCTATCGTTACGAATACATAAATTGATACATACCGTGTGAGCTTGCAAGACACATAAAAACGTTTGTAATTATTTGTGCTACAATTGTCAACCAGCTGAATGAATGATGAGAAAGTTGCTGTTGTTCCAACGTAATTATACTCCACACTTTTTATATATTTATTTGCAAGCAAATTGAATAAAATACTTATTAGTACAGCAAATTAACGCAAACGATATGATATTTATGTGCTACGACAAGTCTTTATCTATTCACGTTAACTGTTATTTCAACACGTTTTACAACTTTTCTTTTGTTATGCTGCGCATATTTTGTTGAAAGCATTGCGAGCGCTTAGTTTCCCTCGCTAAAAGTTAACAGCTAAAATCACTGTTACAAATTTGGCTTAGACCGGTGAGTATGCACGCTTGTTTATACATATATACATGCCAGCTCGTACTTTGATGGATGCGACAGCAATTGGCGTCATTAAGCAGTGTCCGATTGTCATCAACAAATCCGCTACACTGAAATTATAACGATTTTCAAATGCTGAAGCAAAACAACGATTGCATTCAGTACGTACACACTTAGAAAAGTAATAAAATTAAACAAAATTTTAAAACATCTACAATAACCAAAACAAACCATTTGCACAAACAACAAATGACATTTTGAGCAATAAATACAATGCGCATGCGCAGCCAAGTCGTTCAGCGAAAGTAACTGAACAAGTTCCAACAGTTTTATCTTTGGCAAATGACCAAAACCGACTGTAGAAATTACCATTTTTTATATTACACTGCCACATAAGTAGGGTAGTCAACCATATAAGGGTGAACTAATGATTTTTTTTTGTTGGCATACATTTCAGTCTACATCCTATCGTTCCTAGTCCAGTCCTGGCAATATTTGCTTTCGTTATAGTAAACTGCAATTTCTTAATTCTGAATACACAATTGATCGCATAGTAAATGTGCAACATGTCAAACGGTTAAGGCTGCTAAAATAAATATGTACAATTATTTACCTTCAAAGTTCACTTATACATTCATATTTATATATAATGCATTTGGAATATTAAAAATTACCTTTACAAATTTTAAGCCTCCAATTGTTATTTAATATTAGTTTTATAAATACCATTCATTCACATTGGTGAAAAAGGATGTTTATTACTTTATTTCTTGTGTTTCAAGAATATTTAGTTCTCACATCGAAAACATACATACAACTGTAAAATTATACTCAATGCAGATGTATTCAGATTACTTAAATTACACTATAAACTACATTTCTTAATCTTTTACATTAATTAGCATTGATACTAATGCAAGTTATATATATAGCGAATTTTAAAATTGTTATTCAAATTTAATTGAGTTAACACCCATGTCAATTTGACCCCCACGATAACTTCCACGCTTCTTCTTGGTTTTTTCRTGTTTAAATGACTTTCCACGTGTATATTTCAAATCTTTGTTCGCCCGTTCACCCCACGAACCGGATGCATTTCGCTGTAAAGCAATAAAATTAAGATTTTCGTAATCATCAGTACACACACATATAACACAAGCGTATTTAAAATAGTCGGTGAAATGTAAACGAAATTGTTATGTTGTGTGTTTCTAAAATATTTTGCACTCGTTATCATAGTTTAATCATCAAAGGTGATCTTTTTGTTAGACCCTGATGAATCGAATGATTTATTAAAGGGTTTATTCGCTCCACCGAAGTTTCCACGCCCAAATCCACGGCCACGTCCACCAAAACCACCACGACCGCGATCACCGCCACCAAAGCCACCACGACCGCGGTCACCGCCACCAAATCCACCACGACCACGATCGCCGCCACCAAATCCACCGCGACCACGGTCACCACCTCCGAATCCACCGCGACCACGATCACCACCGCCGCCTCGACCACCACGTCCACGTCCGCCACCGCCGTTTTCAAAGCCACCAAATGATTTTCTATCTCCAAACTTTTGGAAGCCGCCATTTCCGTCACCGCCGGCACCACCACCTCTACCTCCTCTGCCGCCTCCGCGACCACCAAAGCCACCGCCGCTGCCGCCTCTTCTATTATTAAAGTCTCCACCTTCACTCTAACATGACCACATAATTGTTTTTTGAATCGGTTGGCAATAGTTAGGAGAACAGCACATGAAAAAGGAAACACAAATTAYTTTATTTTTGAACAATTTCAAATCAAAATTACTTATTGTAAAACAAATGKTCGCAATAATAATCGGCTTTGTCGCTAACCCCTTGTGACAAATGTCTTCATAAAATGCATAGAGTTAGCGATAAGACCGTTGAAAAGAGTATATATTTAGGAAAAGCATTAAGAGCATTGTACCTAAGGCACAAATCCGTTACAAATAAGTAAGTGCCTCAAACATAAATTTAATAATTTGTGAATTCCATTTTCAGCTGCGATATTGAAAGATTGTAACAATTTCGTCGTACATTTCACCCACTTAATAAACACCCTTTGAGGCACTTACCTTGGCTTCGAATGACATATCTTTTACCCGTGCATCTATTTCTACCTCCTCTTCACGCACTCTTCTAAAGGGCGTATTTTTCCTCACTTCTCCATTCGATTTTCTTTGATCATTAAACTTTGCGTTACCATTAAAATTTGGTGTAGAGTCAAAACCATTTTGTTGTGGCTTTAGAAATTTTAAATGATATATATTACAAAGCAGCTACAAGTT
This sequence comes from Bactrocera latifrons, assembly GCF_001853355.1. Classification (NCBI taxonomy): domain Eukaryota; kingdom Metazoa; phylum Arthropoda; class Insecta; order Diptera; family Tephritidae; genus Bactrocera; species Bactrocera latifrons. The sequence goes on from NW_017535186.1 coordinate 490,995, forward strand.
TTTTAATATATTTTAAATGCTTCGCTAAAATTGAATACTTTATATTATATTTTTTGGAAAAACAGACTTTCTGCCGAGGTTTGGAACTTTATGACATAAATTTTCCTTCCTTAATAATTTTTGTTGTTAACTTTACCTAACTTATGTTCAATTAATTGATATTTTTTTACGTACCTTGCCTTCGCCGCTTTTAACGAAATTATTATATTTATTGTTAGACTGATTTTTTCCTGCAGCAGAATCATCAAATTTTCGCTTTTCTCCAACTTTTGGTTTGGGCTTCTCTTCTTCGTTATCGTCCTCGTCGTCATCGTCATCATCAGAGCTGCTTTCCTCTTTCTTTTGTGCCTTTGCTGGTGCTAAAACTTTTGGCTTAGCCTTCGCTTTCTCATCTTCGCTGTCATCAGAATCACTGTCGTCACTGGATGATTCAGCTTTCTTGCTTACAGCGACAGCCTTAACAGTCCCTACAGCTTGTTTTTTTTTTGGTGGTTCATCATCAGAGGATGAATCGTCAGAGCTAGAATCTTTCTTTTTAGTTGGTACAGCAGCTTTTGCAGCTTTTGAAGGTGCTGCTTTCTTCGCTGGAGGCTCTTCATCATCGGATGAACTGTCTTCAGAACTACTTGAATCCTTTTTAGTTTTGGTCGGGACAACATTCTTTTTTACAGCCGGTAAAACAGCGGGAGTTTCTTCATCACTGGAGCTGTCTTCTGAACTGGATTCCTTCTTTGCTACTATCTTTTTAGCAGCTGACTTGGAATCTTCGTCGGAGCCGTCCTCACTAGATGAGTCAGCTTTCTTTGTAACCGCAGCAGCTTTAACTACGGTTTTTTTTGCAGCGACAACTTTAGGTTTTTCGTCTTCACTGTCCGAATCTGAATCGGAAGAKCTTGCTGCTTTAACACCTGCCTTGGCTTTAGCAGGGACAACCTTGGTGGGTTTTTCATCTTCTTCACTTTCTTCGGAGGAGCTGTCAGAGTCATCTTTTTTCTTTATGACAACAGCTTTGGCACTTACCGGCTTCTGTGCGGGTTTAGCCTTTTCTTCTTCACTATCACTCTCATCCGAACTGTCTTCAGTGTCATCTTTCTTTGCAACATTTTTAACTAATGGTGTTTTTGTTGGTTTAGTTTCTTCTTCACTATCAGATTCTTCACTGCTTGACTCTTGCTTTTGTTTCTGTTGCACTTTATTTGTGGCAACAGGTTTGACAGGTGCTTTGACTTGTGGTTCGTCATCAGAACTATCTTCACTAGAAGAACTCTGTAAAGTAAAACCATAAAAATCACATACTTATTCCAAATTATAAATTTCTTTTACCTCTTTCGTCTGTTGTGTTACCGGTTTGCTTACATTATTTTTTACCGCGGGTTTCTCGTCGTCGTCAGAACTGTCTTCACTTGAAGATTCATCCTTCTTTGCTTTGGATTCTGGTTTTTTAACTACTGCAGCAGCTTCTTCTTCGGAACTACTATCATCGGAGCTGGATTCTTTCGCGTTACCTTTCGATGCAACAGCCTTACCATTGGTTAAAGCAACGTTAGGTTTTTTAGTCTGTGGTGCTGCTGTTTCTTCTTCTGAAGAACTGTCCTCATCACTCGAGTCGCCTGCAATCGATTTGATAACGGGCACCTTCTTCTTGTTACTTTTTTGATAGCTTTCAATAATTTGCTCCAACTTTGGAAAACCTTTACCGACGGTACCCTGAAAATATTCAGCTTTACTTAAAAACCGTCCTACAACAAAAAGACTGTACCAAATAATACCGCATTTGTTTTCTGTTGAAACACTTTAGCTAAATTCTTATCTCTTTTCTTTAAATACTCTAGCACGAGTGCGGATATTAATTGCTCATTTGTAGCCATTATTGTTACCACTTATATTTCAAATAATTATAGAAAAGCTATATGAAAATAAACGTGGAACTACAACCAACACGTGCTAGCACAGTCGAAATAGCAAAGGGGCAGAATATCAGAATACCAGAAGAACGTTTATCGAAATATCGGAAAGAAAAATTATAATCGCAGAGATGCATTTAAAAAAAATGTGGTTCACAGCGGTGCCACATTATAAAAACGAAACACATAATAAACGTTCTCTGACCACAATTTACGTTCTCTGCAAAAGAGATATTATTTAAATTAAATAATGAACAAAAAATTTTTCATGCATTGAAGATATGTTAATATGCAGATTAATTCGGAAAAGTCCAGAACTGGAAAACAATTATTATGTTAGATTTTAATAGGAATGGATAGCATAGTTGCTAATTTTTACAATCATATACCAACCAAGTTTGATATGCTACCATAGATTTTCTGCGGTTTAGAATACGTTAAAGTGACGTCAGTAACAACTAAAAAAGAATGTTCCACATTGAAATTTTTCGTCGTTTGTATAGGTAACCCCAAATATCTTATAAAATGTTTCAGTTCACCCACCCAACATTTGCCTTGAAAGTAGACATACGAAAGTGAAAATTATTACTTTTCACAAAGMATAATTAATCTAATATAGAAAGTCCTTGCACAAATCCAGGTATCTTTTATATACAAATTCATTTCATATTTGGTTCTGTTTTAAGTTTTATTTTCAATGTTTTTTTTTTTTATAAACTTAAGACTTAAAATTATAAATTATTTGTGTTTTATTTTCAGTTTCACAAAAAGTCCAAACATTTGACGTCTTCTTTTTTAAGGATAAGTGTTTTCATTGTTAGGTTTTATTGGTGGTAGCAGTGTTGTAGATGGTGTTGTTGTTCTTCTCCAGGAAGGCATTTCATATGAACGCAGCAAAGACAGCTTCCCAATAGGATCTATTGAAAATGCCGGGACCTGTCACTRCTGCACCCTCTTTCACTTAGTACATACTAAACTTCACAACACCTGCTTTGCTTGACTACAAATAAACGTTCGCTACACTTAAATTGTAGCAATTTACATGCCCTTTTCGATCTTGATGAGTTCGGTGATGCCATCGTACATTTCCTTCACGGCCTGGTATTCGGTCAGACCCATACGGCGTTTGTTGGAGATATCATAAATACCACCTTCAGCTTCTGTATGTTCACCACGAGTACCGCGTACCTGCAAGTTATATTTGCCAGCAACGTTCTCCAATTTAGCAAGGTCGGCAGCCAATTTTGGCAATTTAATGTGCACCGACGCACGGATGGTGGTACCCAAGTTGGTGGGGCAGAATGTCAAGAAGCCCAAACGGTCATCATGGCTGAATGGAATACGCTTCTCAATTTCATTTACGGCGTTTGTTAGACGACGGAAAACTTCACCCAAATCACCGCCCTTTTGCATCGAAATGATACGCAAATGATCTTCCTCATTGCACCACACCAGGAAAGTCTTGTTGTCGTTGTGGTAGATACCACGTCCAGATGGCCAGTAACGGCAAGCATTGGCGGCTTGCAAGAAACGATCACCTTCCTTGAACAAGAAGTGATCATCAATCAATTGCTGTTGAACTGATTTCTCCATGCCGGTCAATGGGTAAAATTTGCCCTTCAATTCGCCTTCCAAACCAGACAAAGTAGATGAAACCTTCTGTTCCATTTCCTTGTACTGGGCTTCGGTTAGACATGGGTTGAATGGGTAGCCTTCAAGGGAGCGACCGCAACGCACACGAGTGGAAATAATGAATTCATTGTTGGGATCCAAATTTCCAAAAGTGCTTACGTCACCAAAGTCCTTTGGTGGATGTTTATCGGTCTTCTTGAAACCACCATGGTAATCCTCAATGATTGGGTCGAACAAGTCAGAAAAGACAGTGTAGGCCTCAGCATCAGGAGCGTAAATACCAACACCAGAATCGTGATTGGCCAAGCCGGATTGAATAACATCCAATAAAGATGAGCCGAAAGTTGGGGTCTTCTTGTTCTTCAAGCTGTCGAACACTTCCTTAGTCAAGTATTTCTTCAGCAATGACTTGGAGTCAGAGGCAGCCAACTTGGCGTAGCCCTCTTCCAATTTAGCAAGAACTGCAGCGTCAACCATGATGTTTAATTTTCTGCAATAAATAGAACATAGAAAAAAATTAATATTTTTTTAAGAAATTGCATTAATTTAAGTCAAAATAGTCAATTACTTGCACCAGTCCGTATAGCAGGCATGAGAAACTTGCTCAATACGCATTCCGCGGAATATTAAGGATCGAAGATTAATGAGCAAGCGCATTTTCTCAGCTTTCATATGAAATTTTGTTAACGATATAATCAAAAATAAGTATTTTAAATAAATCAATAATTTTTTGAAAAAAAAATGGAAAAAAAAATTGTCAAAATATGAATATTAAAATTTCTAACGAACTTCTTTAGATATTTTGTCTATTGTAGTGGTTCCATTTACTAAAATCTGCAAATTAAACAAAAAGTGCTCGAACGCTGCACTATGCATGTGTGATACTCAGAAATATTAAAAAAAAAAAAAAAACAAAAAAATCAAACGAGACCGGCTTTTGTCCTGCCTCAAACCGACTTAATGACATGAGTAGTTGTCACGCATGCGATCGAAATTAAGGGCGGTTAAGAGGAAAATGCGATGTGTATCTATTTTCTCTACTATTTTATTTTAAGTTACCCCAATTCGGTATATTGTACAAACATTCAAAATACAGACATATGTATGTGTATGTACATACATACAGTATACGACAGCTCCGGAATTCACATTGTCTCCACCCAAAAGCAAAAAACTTAAAAAATTTTTAGACCAGAAATGTGTGACTCATTTTACTGTGGCATCCAACAGATGTAATAATTTAATAGATCCTTTTTAGCGGGCGTTGTTTCCGCGACGACACCACGGCAGCAAGCCTATGTGTATATACACACATACATATGTATGTATGTACTGATGAACACGCCTACATATCCTCGTGGATGCTATGTACCAATTATATTTTAAGGAATATTTTATTTTTTTTAATTAAGCTTAAAACCATTTTTGCTCTAAACTAAAGGAATAAATAAGGAAAACCATTAAGACACAATTCAAATATGGAGAATATGCAAAAAAAAAAGCGAAGCGAATATATTTTAAATATAAGTTACTTACAAATAATATATTACATATACATATGTATATATTATTGTCAACTTTTGTTGCCTTTGTTCCATTTGTTAAAATCACGCATATTTGCAAATATTAAGCAATACACACCCTTCGTTGTTGATCGCGTCGCCATTCGCAGTAGTGGCCGAAGGGTCTGCAGTTGTGTTAGTTGCACCGTCCTCTACATTTTCGGCGGTGCCCGTCTTGTCTGCGGCAGCCGCATCCCCGTCGACCACTGTGTCCTTTTTATCTTTTGAAGCACAACCACCCATATCGCAGACTGTCTTTTTGTTTGATTTGTTAATACTTTCTACAGCAGTGGGATTTGTCGTCTATTTGTTTTTCTATATCTTCTCTACTTTGGCTCTACGCGTATAGATAATCTTTAATTTTTGACGTGCAGAATTCAGTAAATATCCTACAATACTGGGTATTTGTTTTGCCTCCCCCTACTCTACTTTTGAAGGGCCTTTATCTTAATGTTAAATCACACAGTTTTCGTTTGTTTCAATATGATTCACTTTGGTCCAAAATGCAAAATGTTGGTATATCACCGTTATTTTGAGGTAAGTAATTTGCTCAAAAACTTACAAAGTGGGCGTTTGATTATACTTATCTACTTTATGTAGTTTTGATATACTTCGTATATGTGTATGTATGTATATTTTGTACATAAAAATTTGTTAAGAGAATTCGTTTTACTTTAACTATTGCTTAAGTTTGCATACTAACGCTTGAAACTAAATAAATGATTTCATTACATCAAAAAAAGGTGTAACCCCTTTGAAGTAAATATGTATGTATTGTATCTGTGTACACAATTTTTTAATTTTCGCAATTGTCGTTGTTGATTGAAATTTCTATAGCTGGTTTTCCACTCTCCAGTTGTCGACTTCTTTTAATTGCTTGCTTGTGAGATGATGGTGGGTTAGTTGTGGAGTTTTAGTATATATTATGGTTTATTGTGTAAAAGAAGTTATTTTATTTTAAATGTCTTTGATTTCGTTGCTTATTGGCAAAAGGACGTCTGACTTAAATATTCATTAAAAATCGTATTAACTTTGTAAAAATTTTAAAATTCCTCGAAATTTCTTCCACAATATTTTGATTTCACAAAGTTTGTGCGTATTTGTTAATTTTTGATGTTTGTTAATTAATTCTGGTATATGCTCAATAGAATTCCTTTTGAGTTAGCACGCTTTACCATGTAAGTTAATCTATTTTTTATATTTCTATTTTTTCTATGGGAAACTTTTTTSAAAATGCATTTAATACATTTGATTGGTATTTGAAATATACAAATATTTTAGACAAAACTATTTTTATTACAAAAAACTACACGTTCGCGTTCGTACTAAGCTAAACGTCGTCGCTTAATGAAAAATTCGTTTATTTGTGGCCGCCGCGCCCAAAAGTATACTTCAGCTATCCTGTGTACAGCTATGATTTTGGTAATTTGATTTGGTAGCTTTGCAAGCGTACACGAGAAGCTGACCGCTAGCTACCTAGTGATTTGCCGACAACAAACGAACGCAATCGGAAATTTTAAAGGAACTAAATTTTAGATTCAGGAATCAGCTATACATAGGTGGACTTTTTAAATGGCACTTCTACCCGGTGAACGGTGGATATTTTGTGGTTAACGGCACCAGAAGTATGTTGTTGTTGCTCAACAGGCAGACGATGCATGCATGTCAGCTATTTGACTTAAAGCTGAATGAAGAGCAACCGGAGAGATTGGAGAGCGAATTGGGACATACACCCGTGTACATGTGTACATTTTTCAACGGGGGATGGAAAAGGATATTGTTCAAATAATGGCAATTGAATGCATAAAATTGTGATTTTATGTAATCAATGGAACAATACAATATTTTTCGATTTCACGATTAAGTGTTTATTAATATTTTTGCGACAATCATTTAGTTAAATAGTGTTGCTTATGTTGACGCTTGCGCATTCAAAAAGTGGGAAAGAATGTGCTCATTCTAAGATTTAATACTCCCGACAGGCCCGTAATTATAGTTTGTATTGCCATAACGTAAACGTGCTCAAATAGATATGCATTTACATTGGCATACCCTATACATATATATATTATTATAGCCTTTGATATAAAAATGGTAATTCCAAGTTGACTTATAATAGAATTTGACAGTCTTATAAAATCACCATTAATTATCTTGACATATAAAATGTATGCACCGCCAAAATAAATATTTGTGACCTGTTTTTATAGAGTATATCTCTGATTTTGAAAATTTTCATTAAAAGTTATGACCTTTTAGACGACTATCCTTGTCAATTGTATTTTCCTCTTGATCATATTAATGGAAATTACTGTCCATTTTCGGGCACATTCGTATAATAATATTGTAAAATTCATTTCGATTAAAACTGTTATATATGTATGTAGTCGTAACGAAACGCTTAGGATGTATGCACATGGTGGAAATCTCAATATTATATACGCTAATAAACTTTTACAGGTAAGCACGTGTAAATGTCTTTACTCAAACTGTGTTTTTATGTTTGCTAATATTCGCGCTTGCGGTTTACTTTCGACACACATGGGTATAATTTAATACACATGCAGGTGAAATTTMCATGCATTGAATTTGCTAATATGGCTATCTAAATAAGTCCCACAAATAGGTGAAGTACAATAATATAATGGAATTTGATAAAGAAATATAATTGCTATCAACGGCAATAGAAACTAAATGCTGATAAGGTACGGAAATTTTTGCTTTGGCAGTCTTCACAAGCAAAAGGAAATGTTAAAAGGTGCATATAAATGGACTCATGTAAGCACATACATACATTACACATTCTCACTTGTGTTTAATTAATGTCCAACATCTTAATTGTTGTAAAATTTGCAAAACCGTTAATAATAAGTGAAGTGCTTTAGCTCATACAGTCAGACGTCAACAAGGGGTATTTTGCGAAAAGTACAAATACGTAGTATATAGAGTATTTATGTACATATTTTTTAAAATATAGTATTTCATTAATATATAGATATTAAAACAACTTTTAAAGTAAAAACCTATGTTTGACATATGTATGTACATAAATAAATATGGATGTATGTACATATATGGTCAGTATATTTCAAAAATTACCACGCAAAGACTTGCACTATAGTCATATTTCAAAATCCTGATCAGTTTTCAATATCCTTCCTGTAATTGAAACTATGTTATCAGTTCGTTATTTTATAAATTCCAAGTGCAGTCAACTGTGGGAAATAATTTTGAAAACGCACGTCAAAAATTAAAATAACTGGAAACGTTTGAACCAGTMAAGGTTGTTTGTATTATCTATAAATGTATATAGCTGTATATGAACATTAATTTATATCGCATTTTACAAATTATTAATTAACAACCGAATTAAATATTCATTAAAAACTGTTTTTGTTTATTTCACAACTGCTCTTTCAAATTTTACATTACGTAGGTTACACACATTTGAAAATAATGATTAAAACAACTCGGTGATATTTCAAATACTTGAGAATTTTCCTATTAGAGTCAACAACAGGTTCATATGTACTAAATTAATTAACCGCCGACTATTATAAACGTTGTTACGCGATCGCTTTATTAACAACGAATGCTGGTGAAAAGGTAAAGGTGTGTTTGCTCATTTCAAATTGTACAGATTTAATTATAAACTCAATCGTAAAAGTTATCTGAGTAGATATGAATTTTTGCTTGACTCTGAATCACCCACTAATTTTTTTCGCCTGTTATTTGATAAATAACTTTCAAGAGTGCACTTAAAAATGTCGCCCAGCATACACACAGGAACAAATATGTATAGTCAAATACTTGTACCTACACGGTTGCAGAGAATAGTTAGTGAAATAAATGTGTCAAAAAAGAAGTTTGAGCAATAATCAAGTTGTATCTTTGTACATACATATGTACATATGTATATACATACATATGTTATACAATTTAGTGAAATTGTTTAGTGCGAATAAATTTACAGCTTTCACGAGCTTCTTAATTTTAATAATAATTGTCGGCACTGGTGTACGGTGTACCAAAGGAGCTTAAGAGGAACTAATATTAAAAAATTAAAAGGAACGTATATGGTACCTTATAAAGATAAGTTAAAAATTTGTTTATAGACTTTATTGTTACTCATATGATTATCCCCTATACATACGATTTTCATAAATCTAATTTATTAGATGTTTATTTGATCCTGCTTGTAAAGCCATAAAACCTATTCCATTTGCAAACGCTGAATGATTTTTTCCTTCGTCCGTACATGTACATATGTATTGACGTATTTTTCTTAAAAATATAACTCGCTTTAGTCATACATAACAAAAAAAAAACGGATGTTGCCAATTTAACATTGTCTGGAACAGCAATAAAGCTTGTCATTATCTCATATAAAGTTCGCAATTTAAAAAGGGGTTGCATGTAGATATGTACACACATATACATACATACATAGTTGTATGTATGCAGATGTCTATAATTTTTTATTACAAGTGCACAAAMAAACTCAACGGTACAAAAGAATTAATAAAGATTGAGAAAGTAGAAGAGAAGTATATACATTTTGAATACATATGGAAACGTAATMTTTCTTTACCTGAGACATTCATGTTATTAAAGAATTCATCACAATCAAATTATAAATTAAAATTATTAATAAATGTTAAGAAATAAGAATAACAATAATTGGAAAAAGTTAAACAATTGTTTAAAATGTAACAAAATCTCTCGAATGCAATTTCACTTCTTATATATTGTATATAGTATGCACCACACATACATAGTATCTATATAAAGGGTATTAAAAAGTAAATAAGCTGTTAAAATTAAATTCCCTGCAAAARCAAGAAAGTTTACTGCTGTCGAGTATGGAGAAATCAACAGTTCAATGTTAATCGTAGCATTACTGYTAAAAGCTTCCAGCCTCATTTCCCCTGTAACGAAAGCTCAACTTTTCAAGCTTTTAACTAACGCCAACTGKGTCAACGTTGCATAACCTAAGTACGGTTATATAATATGCATTACCTACAAACATATATCACTTTCATTTACATTAACTGCAGTTTCGCAACATCTGTATTTGCACACATATTTACAGATAARCATACGTACATAGAAAGTTGAAAATTTGCCCGCAAACCCTCTTGATTTCTTTGTACTATACGGGTTAAATGTTGATTACGCAAACATCTACTGTGTGCACTGATAGTTACTTTGTTGTGGCTCTGATTGCATTCAATGGGATTCCTTGTGTTTTTAGTAGAATTAAAGGAACCTTTAAATGGAAACTTGTATGGATTGTTGCATTTCATTGTGCCCAACACTACATAATATTTAAAGAAAACGTTATATAGTTTGGTAACGTTATATGTATTCTACTTTTTTTATACCTATGCTTGTAACTACAAATCTATGTTAATTTTTTTTTCCATTTCCTTATAAAACACTCGTGAAAGAAATTCTCGATTTCTAGTTATACTTCGAGTAATATACGTACATATGTATGTATATACATTTCCTCAATCTATGAATCTACTATACAAAAAATTGCACTAGATATATTGCTTCTGTGCGCGTTTGATCGTCACAATTGAATGAGCAACATCATTAACGAATGTCCAGAATATAAGGAAAGTTGGAAGTGAGGGGCTATAATGGTGATCGTGTGTTTTCCAGACAATTCACATAAATTTATTAGACTTAATTGAACAATTGTCAAACTTTGCAATGTGTTTCATTCAACTGTGAGTAATTTCTAAAATATGTAGCTCYTTATGGACTTATGTGCCTATCGTAGTTACTCATAGCGCGAGTTATTGAGAGGAAAGTGAACAAGTAAACATTAACCAGAATGCCGGCTGTTATTTACATAAATGCATTTGTATATATGTATATTGATGGATAATCGTATGTGTTTGTACTGAAAATATTGAAATACATATGAACGTGAACAAACGACCATTTAAGCACACCAAACTATATATGAACATACAGCCATATTTAGTACGGATATTTACAAATAAATTGTGGACATTCGGCTTTTGATTAAGTCATCACTAGCGATTGCTTAGCTACTCAGTTTTTAAGCAAATTTTACTTTACAAAAATACAGTATATTAGATTTTTTTGTTTCATTTAAGTTATTGGAACGATTCCGATTACTTTGGCGGAGGGGTAAAAACCGAATTTCCGTATAAATGGGGTATGTCCGGATAGGGGAGCTTCTCCAGAGGAGGAATATCCAAAAAGAATATAAAAATTACTTGTATTTTTTTAAAATTTTACGATTAAAAGTTCAAAAATATGCACTAATAACACAAGGTATTTCTCTATCTTCCATTAAATTTATTCACGTTTTTCACTCTGTATATTTAAATATACACTCTAAACATTGAAATAAGTTCACATTTCAATTTTATTTTGTAATATTTCAGCTAAATGTATTAATTTAAAAATCACTTAGCGAACTCGGCGTTGCAAAGGCTAGATTGTTTTCAATTATGAGGAAAACGARCGTTGCCACATCTTAAACACCAAATATGTAGGATTCTTAACGATTTTTCTTTGTTTGTTTTTTTGCGTGATCCTTTTTTCTACATTAATTATAATAAAAAATACTTTCTAACAATTTTTAAGTTATAATTGAGTTGTGAAAACCTTTTTCCACATATTATACATTTTACATATAGTATGCATATGTATATTTGATTTATATTTAATTAACACATATAATTAAAACTCTATGATAATATAGTATAAAAAAATGTATATAATATCATGTCGGGATGACTGAAGTACTTTAAAAAAAAAAATAACCCTGGTGGAGCGAATACCCGGGTGGACTGAAGTACTTGCGCGGAGTACTCCTTTCTGCGTTGGCTGCCTTCGGCCGCGCTTTAAAAAAATAACCCTGGCCGAACGAATACCTGAGGGTATTCTTTCTGCGTTAAAAATAATAAAATATATTGAGTTTTTGTTATTATATTGAAATAAAATTTGAATTTTCGTACTGTACTAATATACTTTACACTTTATTACGTAATATTATTATATAATATTACTTATACATATGTATATACAATATTATATAATATTACTAATACATGTATATAACATTACTTATTTGCTTAATAAATTTAAAAAAGAAAATATCCATATGTTTTTGCGAAAAAGAGGAATTTCAGAATTGTCTTATCATCATATGGCAGCGCTCCAATTCGTCGTAATTTTTGGTAAACAAATGGGGTTAAAACGAGTGTAAAACGTAAGTTTCAAAATGCAGATTTTTTAGGTAAAAAAAAACCTGCTAAGAATGTAAGATATGGAGTTATTTACAAGTTTATAATGTAATTTAATTAAGTTGAAGTGAAAAATAATTTGGTGAAATAGCGTCCTGAAATGTACGAATTTTGCGAATTTTTGAACTTTAAGGTCTAATATCTCCTAAACTAAGTCCTCCTGACTTCCTCTTTCCAACGGTACCTTCAGATCGCGGCGCCAAAGAAATCGGAATTGTGCTCAGTTATTAATTATGAACATTCATATGCATATGTATGTGACAATAATAACTTTTCATTCAAACAAAATAATATATAAAAACTGTGTATATATTTTCATCAGGACGAGGCGTTAATATAAAAAGGAGTTGRTGTATTTATTCAACTAATATAAAATTAGACACGGCTTCGCCTTATACTCTTATTTCAATGATGTATGTTTGATACAAAATTAAGTGTTTTAGAGAGTTAAATAGATATTACTGGAGAAGTTCCCCATAATTTTCAACAATAAGTTAGTTTTGGAAAGGTGTATATACATATGTGTATGTAATGTATATACATATGTGTATGTAATGTATATACATAAGTGTATGTAATGTATATACATATGTGTATGTAATGTATATACATAATTCGTGGTGGCAAAATTTTTTACAGAAAACTAAAAGAAAAAACTACAACAGAAAATCTTTTTACCAAAAAAATAAAATAAACCATATTTATAATAATTGCTTCATTTCAAGTGCTCTGAAATCCTGTGTTTACTTAAKATCTACAGTAATCGTGAAAAATTGTAATTCAAACCACTCATTACAGCAATTCTCCCCGAGTTGTTGTACAATACTCAATTCAATTTTTGCATCATATGATCAAGAATAATAAACAAGTTATCGGCTTTCAGGTGAATGATCAGTCAGTAACTTTTAAAAATTAGCGAACATTATACATATACCTATATATGTACATAGTATGTATATATAAGCAATGACGCTCATATCCTACGAAMATTTTGGATGTTCATATACATACATATGTATACGAATAAACAACTTAATAGATGGCTTTTCAAAAATACCCTATATTCTACCATATATCCCAAAAATCAATTAAATCTTTGATTGTATACTCTATAATTAACGATCTTAAAATACACACAATAAATTAAATATTTAACTATTTGTATTTAGTGTCACGATCACTTCGAGTACTTATATACTCAAAGTATTTTCACAGCCCTAAGGTAAAACTCGCCTACGTGACCAACGAGCAGTAATTTATGAAAACAAAGATTGAAGGTAAAGTACTAAAAAGACAATTTAACGAACATTTTCATGTCATATTTTTGAATTGAACTGCAAGCAASAGTAGCTAATTTTAACGTATTTCACTTTGTTATATTCGTTGAACGAAAGAAATAAAAAAAATGAAGTATTWTACCACGAATGCCTCATCAAACACAAAGGATGATAAATAATAACGTCAAAAATACCGGTAACCGGTTTGGTAGAAATAAAGCAAAAAGTAATGAAAACACAAAACTAAATGCTGACTCACACTCTTTTGCCAACTTTTTAGCCAAATATTTCAGCACACTTTACCATCCAACCATAAAAATTTATATCACAAAAATTAAGAGAAAATTTTAAGTGTTGCGTAACGTAGAAACGCTAAGCAAATTTTCACATTTCCGAAATAAACACTACCAAAACTTTTCATTTTTCCTCTGAACATTTGAAATKTACGAAAGCTTAATTTACTTCATGTTTTATCAAAGCACTTGAATATATTTCCTATATTTTCCCAAAATTTAACGATTTGGGAAGAGCGCTCACCTTTTTCAACCGTAGTATCCAACGACCAACTTAACAATGATCAAAATTATTTTGCTATCCGCAACTGTAGCACTTCTTCAGCTTTTTATTCAATTCGTTTTTGTTCAACTGAAAACGCGCACTTTCTCACAATATCCCCGCTAGCTTTGCTTTCGTGTGCYGCCTAGTCAAATCGTGTTACCAGAGAATTTGCAAGAACAACAACAATTGCCACCGGCAAACATTCGTCTGCTTTCAAGCTAACGTCGGCGCATCACTCACACATTTTTACGGCTTCGTTAATATATATAACGGTGCAACGAAAAACGAAACTCATACTTATGCACATCGACGTACACAAGCGAGCTGTGACAGCGGCAATGATCAACTCCATACATACGAATAAATATACCTACATATACATATTTATATATAAGATTATTTGRAAATTTAAAAGCTTTATATACATACATACATACATATATGTTTAGCATATTTATCCATGCAATGCAACTATTGTTGGGGGCTCGTACGTTCTTCGATATTCTCTGCCGCAAGGGTAAATTGCGTGAACTGTTACGTACATACAATACAATAACACGTCATACATATAATGTAGTCGGTTCATAGAGAGGCGGCACAATAATTAAAGTATATACAAATGTATATATATACAGCATATGGCAGAACCCATCCATACATACCTATATTAATAAAGTATATACAAATGTATATATATACAGCATATGGCAGAACCCATCCATACATACCTATATTAATATATGTAAGTAATATGCAGGTTTAACATGCACTCCTTCTATATAACCCAGTAAGCTATATTTTATTAACTAAACCACAAAATGAATAACTACGAGTTGGAGCTTTAAATTCAAACTTTTTGAACAGTTAAAACTTTCTGGGCCTATGTACGTATGTATATGTTAATGAAGTATTTTCAAAATATTTAATAACTTGTACAAATATATAGTATCTTTGTTACGAACTTTTGTACAGCAAAGTTTTCCTTACAGCGAAATAATTTACAGAACACTGCAATTTCGTTAAGTTTTTAGAATTTTTTGCTCTCCATAAAAAAAAAAAGAAAATAATATATTCAGAGTAAGTCCCTAATTTCTATTTTGATGATAAAGAGTCTCTCTAATGCGTTTTCCAACAATTTAATCRCTTTTTTTTAATAATTTAATGAGGCTTTTGCGTTATCGATTTGGCTTGTTGGGATGTGATTTGTACCCCAGTTCACAACAATGTCTGTGCCTTGCACAATGCGCCTGCCAATAGACGGGTCCTACGTATATACTTATGTATGTATGTTGCTGACAAGCGCAAATGCACTATATATGACACATGTACATAAAAGCATACAAACTTAGCCTCCCACATAAAAATCTTTGCTCGGATTTGTTAGATTAAGATACATATACTTACTTGTATATAAGTATGTCTGTTCTCACTTGCATAATATCTGTGTATACATTATGCAATGTATATATGTATATGGTATACCATATATGGTATATGTACGTGTGTATACTGAAGAGCCTTAAAGCTTTTCTTGACATGCAGTTAATAAATATGTACATACATATGTATGTATAAAACCACTGCTGCTGTTAAATGTTCCCCTTTTGTTAATATATAAGTACATACATACATACATACATACATATATTATATGTATGGAAGGGTATTTTTTGAAGAGCTTTAGAACTGTCACTCTTTCCAGAGAACTTGCAGCTGTTCACTAAAATTTGTTAGTAAATAAAATGCATACATCCATACATACATATGTACAAATATTATTAATTAAAATTATGGGATCTTAACAAGCTTTTTATTTTTAATTATAATTCGAAGGCGTTCCGTTTCTGAACCTATTTTTTAAGGATAAGATTTCGTTTGTTATTAATCAGTTAAATTTTTGTAGATGAAAAAAATTTCGAATACATAACTAAATACTCTTTAGCTATAATTGTTGGCACCGAGGTACATATGTATGGACGTATKTATGTATGTATCCACATACTTTAATGTAGAATCTTGAACTTGAAATTTTCACTTTTTCCAAATTGTGGAAAACAACAGCCAAGATGTTATAAAATGGCATATATGTACATATATGTATGTATGTATGTACATACTTATGTAAATATTTCACTTTCTAGTTGACATGTGAAATTCTTGAACTTGAAGTCTTTTGCTTGTTTTTATTTGTCCCTAAAAATTGAAACGATGCCAAATAAGCAAAATAATAAACATACATACATATGTATGCATATTATGTATGTATGTATGACTTTATATAWGGACATAGTAATATAATGTACATGATCATATAATGCGTATGATCATAACTATAAGTGCATGTACATATGTTTGTATACAATTATAAAAAAATTATAAATTATAAATAATTTTTGTTGCAAAATGATATTAGAAAAGGTGGGAAAAATCAAATACATCTGTAATTCCTCAGTTGAATCCTTTTCTTCTGTGTTGTCATCACTTTGTTTGGGTAGCRTACGGTTTGGCCTAGCCTAACCTAACATACCTTACTCTTGACGATGGCAACGATTAACACGACTTATTATATCTCTGGACACAGATAGGTATACATACATGTATACAATGTACATACGTATCTACATATAACTATTTCTTTAAGAAATTGTAACAGATGGTTCGTGCAATAATCAATAATAGTCTGTTAGATTAATAATAGTACAATCGTGCGTATGAGAAAATAAATAATTGTCATATGTTCTTTCTTTCACTTATTACATTGTAATAAATGTGTATGTAATTCCATGCAAGTTTTAGTACAAGTAGAATTAATTATGGATATTTTTAAAGGTRGTTATGTAAATGGTTTCAGAAGTATACTATAAGTAGATATACATAAATGTGTATGAGTTTTGAGCCTATATCCTTATCCCCTATAATATTTAAGGCCCATATTCGACTGTATATGGTCAACATTACGCAACCTACTACCTTAACAATTGCCCGTTAAAACAGTGATTGTCTAAATAGTGAATTTTAAGCCGGCCCGATTTTCTTCATTGAATCATTATTTTTGTAAACGCGCCAACGTGTCACCAAAAAGCTGGTGGATAGAAAATATTTAGTTGTTCTAGTAAGCGTGGATTCATGAGTAAGTGTGTATGTAAAACAATGAAAAATTTCACCCACCACAGCTTCTCGGTGAATACTATTTAAAATATATCTATGTACATATTATAGTATGTATGTAAATTTATTGAAAAAAACATAAGTTTGTATGAATGTGTGCATTTTTCTTGTAACAAGTTTGTATCTTCCTTCACGTTAGTCACTTTTCGTTCATTTACCCACAGTAACTTCTTACAGAAGCGAACCATCTAGCCAGCCTGTCCGGAGTCAAGTCACATGATCTCCCCCACAAAGTTTATATTTGGATCCAGCGCACGTACATATATCTATAATATACACACATAAGTATATCCACACGACTATAGTATGTATAAGAGTCTGAATGTGTTTTCATTTCATTTTCATCTAAACAGAATGGTGCTGAGCTATTTTTATTGTTGTTTCGGGCTTTCGTTTTCAGATATAGTATTTTTCCTACTTTTTTCATTTTACTGAACATAAATAGATGAGAATGTATTGAGTAATAAATACGTACATATATCATCACCAGTGTATTCACAAATTTCATACATATGTACATACATATGTATATTTGCTTGTATGGTGTGTTATGTGTCAAAAAGTGTCGGCCGATTCGTTTTGAATTTTTCAACAAAAGCGAAGTTCTAATATAAATTACATGTAGATTTGTGGCTTACACAGCTATCAAAGAAAAAACAGTTAAGGAGGAGCTGAGTTCGGGTGCAACCAAACAATATATTATGAGAACATTGGTAGTTTTTATACTTTTGCAACCAGTTGCTACAGAGTATTATAGTTATGTTCACCTAACGGTTGTACGTATCACCTAAAACTAATTGAGATATATATGTACAAACATATATGTGACCTGGTCTACGGAAAGGGGGCTTAGGTGTCAAAAAATCAATTTTCACTTTTTAGTTGATTCGGATGGAATTTTTAACAGCTGTTTCCCAGAAAACTATAGTTTTCGCACGTTAGCTTCCTTTTCGTAGACTAG